>NC_090982.1:66549782-66749782 GCF_040807025.1 Struthio camelus | reverse complement strand
CCAGGTTTTGTAAGAGGGCTTTCTGAAAGGTCTGGTGCAAACCACATCTCTGCATAGAGGACCAGCCAGCTGCTCACCAGCAGGCGGGAGATGCCCCCATCGCCTGCAGGAGGATGGCGCAGTCTCACCCAAGGAGGCTATCAGCTCAAGGAACCTGGTGTCCGTGGGCCTCACCAGCCGTTGGCTGGTCTCTAACCGCCTTCCCTTGAGAAAAACTTTTGCAAAGTGGGGAAAGGCCCAGTTCAGCTGCCATCCGACTCGCTGGGGGATGTCCTGGCGTGAAACAGCAGCACCAAGGGGCTTGAAGATGAACCAGTGGGACCAGCTCTTACTTCATGCTGTGGGCAAATAAAGCAGAAGTCTATATGATGCCTTGACTCTGGCTGCTTGCTGAACAATACCTGTCACTATGCATAAAATGAGTTTAGGAAAAATTTCTGGCTGTCAGAAGGGAGCAGTTAGACACCCTGTAATAAAATTGCTGGTTGTGGCAAGGAGAACTGGAGATAGTTCAGGCAGGAATTTTCCCTATCTCTGCAAGTTGTAACTGCCAACAAGAGGGCAGATCATCAGAAACTGGCTTTATTTCTGGCAATCAGTGATTCTCAGGCACTTGATGTTTTTAATAGTTTTCAGTTAACTCATGCAGAGAGGGCTAACTATGAAACTGTCATACATAAATTTGAGGAATAGTGCACTTTGTATGAATGTATTGGCTTTCATATGAGTCTTCAACATATGGTTTATATGTTTTTAAATAGAGACAAAAAGAAGAAGGAGAAAACAGAAGTCTTCTGAATGATCAAACCCTAAGGAGGCAATCTCGCTGTCTGGCTGGAGGGGTTAATCAAGTCCCTGATCAGGGGTGAGACTATTGTGACAGACACTCAGAGGAGCAACTGGAAGATCCAGAAATAGCATTTGACAAGGCAATTAGAATTTGCCAGGCAAAAAATAGTTAGCTACTTCCATCTGAAGCTCATGGGAAGTGGAGAAAGCTGTCCACAATGAGCACTGGGGAATCCAAAGCAGCATGAAAGTAGACATGTGGCAGAGTCACCAGGATCAAAGCTCGAATCCATAAAAACTAGCATGAAGTTGTGGCAAACAACACAAATCAAGATAGTGCCCAGCATTTAAAAATGGAGGCATTACAGTGAATTATGCAACTTAAAAAAATTTCCGAGACCTTGCATAGTGCACTGCTTAGATAGAGGCTGACAATAGCAATGTTGGCTCCTAGAAAGTCCTCTGAGAAGTACTGGCCAGCATCACAGCTGAAGGTGGATAGGCCCTTAACTTTTCTGCTAGACTTACAGAAATGTTGGTTGGTAGGGACAGCCTGTGGAGACACCTGATCTGGCCTTCTGCTCAAAGCAGGACTTTTGCAAGCACCTTGTAAGGTCAGCCATGGCATTGTCTACTTAAGTGTGGAAAATGTCCAAGGATGGAGATTCTGTAGCCTCTCCAAGTAACCTGTTTCAGGGCTGGATGGCCCTCCTCACCAAAATGACCTCAGGTGGATCTTTCAGTAACAAACATGTGCCCATGGTGCTAGAAACTCTCATGTAAGCATAGAAAGAAAAGTATAGGCAGCAAAGATGATTAATAAAACTGAAGATTTAGAGGGTGATCTTTTCCCTGAGAAGGAAATATGGGGATAAGGCAACTGACACCTTTATCTTGGAGAAAAGGATTTGGTTTTATGGGAAAATGTGTCACTCCTTTGGTGTCATTTAAAGTTTGTACTTTCTGGAGAGGCACAACCATTGAGAAAGAGGAAGCAGAGGAAGGCTCCTCAGGGAAAAGGAAGCTTTCTATTGCATGTTGAATAAGATGGAAGGAACCCATCTATCTCATGCTTCAGGCCTGTGGTGAAACTCCTTTCACCCAGGACAGACACGGAAATATCTGAGAGATTCATTGCTCTGGAATCCTAAAGTGACTGGAAGATCCCTCAGAACAGAAATGGTAACTGGTCATTGTACAATAAAATGGCAGAATATTTTGGTTATATATACAATAAAGAATTAAATTCATGTGGGAATAACTGGTCATTTTCTTCTCCTTACTGGAAGAGAGAAATTCAATGGAAAATAATTTCCTACATTTTAAGTGCCAGCAATATTTGGCATGTTCCTACAATATACTGTCCTCACATTATAATTCATATATATTTCACAGGAAATACTACAGTGCATTTTTTATTGTACAGAAGTTATGAGAGGCTATATAAAAACATTCTTTGATCTAGAGGAAAAGAATAGAAGAGCATGAGCAGAGGTTACTTAGGAAAGAGCTGCTGAGCGGAAGTTAGATAAACATAAGTAAAATCTTTGTAAATTAAGTTATATACAAGGAGACATATCATATAGCAAGGTATATAAGTCCTGGTAAGGTTAAAGCCATCACTAGTGCCTCTACATTGACAGAGAGAATATAAAGATTCCTGGAAATACTGACATATATATGGGCATTTGGGCTTAAACTGTCTGCTTAGAAAAGCATCCTGAGAGAGCTACTGACCAAGAATGTCAGAGGCATAAATGCAAACCTTAACAAAAGTTTGCAAAACTGAGGTAATTATCAAGGTCCCACCCTGAGCTTAAACCTATCTTATTCACAGATGCTTCCAAAGAGGATGATGATATGGTCCTCACACCTCTGTAAGGTCATTTCTGGAGAGTTGTAACATACATGCTATAGGTATCAATAAAAACTGGAAGTCAGTTCGCTTACGTGGACAAGGGAGCTTAGTCCGTGCATGTAAAAGGTTTCAGAACTTTATTTCTGAGAGGCCAATGTCAGCAGAGACTGGCCACATAACATTTATCAGGATGACCAAAATGGGCTTGGCAAATGTTATCCAAGACTAAAGGGATTTCATTTTATCTGAAGATTTATGATCGACTGTTTGACTGTAATCCTAGGAGAGATCTAGCTATTGCAAAAGCACTTGGCAGAGCATTGACAATAGCAGTAGAACAAAAATCCAGGGAAAGATGTTATATATGTATCAATCAGCTTTAAAAAAAAAAAAAACCTTCGAATGAAATGGGGACTGCAAATGCCAGAAATGCAGTTGGAAATGAGGCCAGACTAGTGGTAGATGAAAAGTGGAGTTCCTGTAGATGTGTTTATGTCTCTTGGAAAAAGCTAAATAACATAGACTTGTCACAGATGATTGTCTCCACCATAAAAGACAATATAACTAAAGATGTGATCATGCATATCACAACTATTATTACTAGACGTAGAAACTTTGACATTGCAGTGCCTGACAAAGGCGGCTTAGGTTTGAAGAGCAGGACTTTCAAGCAAGTAAGCTCTTCTTTGGGCACGGTAATCACTAGTTCTTACTACTTTTCATCTGGTTTGGTGGAAAACAGTACCAAAATATTAAAACACTTACATTTAGTATTACAGTTATTTAGTGTTTCTATTACAGAACATTATCAAAGAAGTGTGTGTGAGTTGTACCTTGCTGCCCTTTTGGTCAGCCAAAACCTGAAAAATCAGAATGTTTGTGTTGCTAGAAGTTAATACCAGCTCCGCTGGAGACTGCAGATGCACAAAAAGACGGAAGCGAGAAAACAAACAAATGATGATTTGGGATCAAAGAAACTGTGTCCGTTTGACAAAAATGGCACTGTTTTGAGAATTTGGCTGAAGATGGTATCAGTGCCAGGTGATATGTGAGGGTGTCCCTTAAAACAGGCACAAACTACAGAGTGTAGCTAACCTCTTCTTCCAATCCCGGAAGCCGCACAGGTAAGGGATACAAAATCAAACATTTTGTCAAAGAAAGGTGTCACACAAACTTCAGTCATTCTTGCCTGGAACAGTGAGAATAAGAGTATGGTTTGGAAAGAACCAACAGGTTTACCACTATCCAATGGCTAGCATCTCTAGTTAGGTTAGTTAATACATCGATAGTATGATTTTTAAATATATCAATATGATTGTTAATTGTTATTGATGTTATGTCTAACTGGAAGAAGGAAGCATGGTAACCTGTATCTTTAAAAGGCTCCAAAAGCACCTGGCTGAATGACTGACGGCAGTGTTTGTGTTGCATAGCTGTGACCAACTGGTGCTGAGAGAGTGAGCAGAGAGAGCTTTGCCTGGCTCCTGGTCCTGAGCAGTCAATGAACAATGCAGCCATCTAAATCATGCATAGAAATAATGCTGAATTTACTGGCAGATTGGGCATGTCTGACTGGAATGGCATGTAATACTAAAACATGGCTAATATATCTCTGCAGGTTAAAAGCAACAACAAGGACTGGTGTCAGTCTATTTAAAATGCCCTCTTCTGGAATGACTAATACCAAGTCCCACATCTCTATCCAAAATCATACTCCAGTTCTAGTTCTCACAAATAATCAAAGAGATTATGTTCTTGTAATGACCCATTTTTTCCCACTCAGAAATAGGAGTAAAACCCTGGGAGTGTGAAACCTAAATGCAATTTATTTGGAGAAATAGAAAAAAGGCATAACTTATTATATGTATTTCAAAATAAAATGATAAAAGAAATCATGTATCAGGAAGGAGCAGAGTGTTGGCTGCCATTTCAGGGATGAAAGATTAGAATCTGCCAGTTTAAAGAAAATAGCCACAAAAATTGTATCATAATTTAAAGTTATCAGTAAATGTGCCTTAAGTTATGCATTCCTAGGAATGATGGGGGAAAGGATTAACAGACAAAGCTGACTGGGACGTAGGGAGGTATCCTTAGATAGGGTTGTGGGAGAGGGATTTCTTTTATCTTCCTTCCTCAATAACGGTGACTTTCTGTAATAATGAGGATATGAACTATTAGCATATTTTATAATTCCAATTCTAAGTAAATAAATCGTTACATAATTGATAAGTCAAAAACTCCAGATCATCCAGACATACACTTCTCCACATGCATACAGTGAACAATAAACCAAAGAAATTAGAAGCCGTTAGAGAGAAAATCTTCAAGAGAGACTATTAAGTATATCATGTCCAGACCTTAATGCAGATTTTGCACACAGTTCTGTGCAGGCGCATGAATTGCATACTTAAAAATAACATCCACATATTGAGAATATAGCACATATTGAGAAAATGAGCCCCAGATTTAAAAGCAATACATCCAAGCATATATCAGCTCGACTTACTTCAAGGGGCTTCCAAGCAAGTCCAGAAAAAAAAACCCTAAAACAAAAAACAGAATAAAACACACCTGTAAAACCTCATTAATCTCAGTGACGTGACCCTTCACTTCAAGCATTTACAGACACATTTCTGACATCATTCAGCTGTCCAAAGCCCCCAAACACTGAGCAGTCAGATAAATGGGGCCCCACCTGAAAGCTAGAAAAGCATCAAGAGGAGCTGGGTGACCAGGGGCATGCCACCACCACCCCCATGAGGAGCAGCAGGTGCCTGCCTGAAGAGGGATGTGTTCCAGCAACCCTGGTGTGGCCAAATGCCTGGGAAATAATCTCAACAGACATAAGCCAGTATTACTGCCAGGCATCAATATATCTTGCAGTAATCCTTTCCCTGGATGAGATGTAAATAGTACTGGTTGTTTCTGTACTGACAGATCAGCCCACACTCAAATGCTAGAAAGTGTCTTAGCTTACCTTCTGTCCACACCTTTAAGTTCCTAGTTTAATTTCACAGCTTGAGCTCTGAATCTCTGAGCATACAGAGTGAGCAGTAAAGAATAGACACCCTGGCAGTCCACGCTGTGCCATGGGGGTGCAAAAAGTAGCTAGGACTCAGGTCCTGAACAGGAGCATCACCTAAACATGCAGTGCTCATGTAAAAGCTTATTTGACCAGCCTGCCTGCCTGCCTGCCTTCCTTCCTTTCTTCTTTCCTTCCACCAGCCTCCCTTCTTTTGCAGCCTTGCCCAGCTGTAGAGATGAACTAGATTCAAGACCAAACTGAAGTCTTCTTTGTTCTGTTTGCTTCTAGCTTCACCTTTATGGAGAAGTATTTTCTTCTCAGCTACCTATTTAAAGCAGAGCCGACAAATGCAAAGGGATGCACCGAATCTTTGACATGAAACGGCAGCTCCTCATTCCATCTCACTGAACTAGCATGTGAGGATGAGCTGGGAAACCTTCCCTCCTGGGGATTCCGCATAGGCAATATCTCCAAAACCCCTGAGGTATATTATTAGAAATACAGAACAAATATAATAAAAAGTCAGTTGGTAGGATCTCTTCACGTGGTCAGAAACTCCTCTGAATGAATTTCTTGAAGCATTAGGAAAACTGGTAAAGCATAATAGTTGGAGAGTCACTTTCCTTCATCTTCGTAGAGACTGTTGATTAGCTGGGCTTTAGTATGGCACCACACATGTCAACAAGACCCAGCATTTGTGGCAGAACTAGAGAAATCTTGCCATGTGGTTAGGCTTAACAAAGAGAAAGAGCCATATGGTCTGGGCACAAATATAGCATATCTGAAAATGAAAAAAAACATGCTCAGGAGCTCAGTATATCCACATAGATGCACCTGGAATTTCTGCTATAAAACGAAAACATAAAAGCCACCCTAGCAATAAAGTATTTCTTACAAAAATGTCTTCAAATATCTAAGCATCTCTACCTATCATAGCTCTACTACCACCACAGAATCCTCACCTTCCCTGACCAGCAGTCTATACAAAATTTGGGGAGGAGAAAAAGTATATATAGAGCTAATCATTTCTGAGTAGACAGAAGAAAGAACCTCTGGATACTGAGAAATCTTTGTGATCTGGAGTGCTATGGAAAAGCAGATAAAACTGCAAGTCTATCTTTTTTCTAGGTGCTTAACAGAAGCTAGTCCGTGCAAAATAAAGCCTCTAGTAATTGCCTCACATGAAGTGAAGTACTAAGGCAGTGCTGAGTGATGCAGAGACAGGGCTGCTGGGCTGCTTTCAGGAAGACCTATTATTCAGGTATGATGATTTTACGGTGCTTTGTTGAGACCACATTGAAAAATTATTTCTCTGTTGTTTTCCTTCATCCTGTTTTTACCAGGTCAGACTATTTGGAGCTCATTGGTTTATCTCTAGGTAGAGAAATATGCATGGCTAATTTTAAATTGGTTAACTATCCCCAAGATACTCTCATTGTCTCAGGTTGCTTAGCTCAGTGCTTTGTTGTGGTGTCTTCCTTTTTTTTCTTCTTTAATGTACTTTTGTTTTATCAGATAGCCTGTATAAAAATGCTATAATGTCACACATTGCTAGTTCAATAATATTTGCTTTCCTTAATGTAGCTGGTGGATCAGTACACATTGGCGCTCTATTTTTTCTGTTTAAGGTTTTTGCTCTTTCAGTTGCAAATTGGAATCTTCCTGGATTTTGTTTCCCTCAAAATAAAAGGTTGTGCAGATCAATAGACCCATCCTGTCCCTTTTCCTTGTCTTGTCTGCCTTCATCTCACAAGATTTTCTGCATGTGGTTAAATATGCCCCGCAGAAAATGAGATTTTGCTAGAGCCAGAATATTTAGAGTCCCAGAGCCTGACTACCTTCTCTCTGGGTGCCCCAAATATGCAGGTTGTATTGACTATTGTTTGTTCATTCGTATGTTTCATTTCACCTATCACTATATTTTATCCTCTTAGATCAATTTGTTGTTTTTTATCTATTTAGGTGTTTACGTTTTACCTAGTATTAATCTTGTCCTTCTTTGTCTTGAATGTTCTCTTCCCTTTAGAAGACTGTCTGCAATTTGGTTTTAAAGTCTGATTTAGCCCATGATGGTCCTGCCAGTTTGGAGGCACTTATATGCATGCAGAGATGGGGATTTGGCTGCTAGCCGAGAATGCCTGTTGTCTCATATTTTTAGCAGGAGCAAGAAACTGCAGAGTGAGCTCACCTGCGTGGACTAGCTCTGCCCCGCTCCTGCCCGCACAGACAGCACAGCAGCAGCCTCTGCTGCAGATGTGCAGACATTTGCTCGCCCACTGGTGGCCCGTCCTCTCCGCCACCTGTAGGCTGTGGTGTGCTTGACCCCTGGCGAGCATTCGCTGCTCCAACAGCTGTCCTCTGTTTCCTCCAGGGAGGTGGAAACAGACCCCAGGCAGAGGTGCCGCATGGGCTGTGTCCCATGGGCCTCCCAGCCTATTGGCCATCCAGCCAAGTGACCCTACCTCTTACACACACAGTTTGTCAGTCTCTAATTTGTTGTGTAGGCCTAGCTATCTCTTTCTCATTTTCCTTTGTCATACCTGCTTTTCAGCCCACAAATCAGAAGGACCATCAAAAGGTCCATGAGAGGCATTCTGAGGATTAGATCTACTGCTTTTAGGGGTTCTTCATTAATTCTAGTGGTCATTGGTGCCCTGTTGTGCTAAGTGCTGTACAAACACATAGTAAGAACAAATCTTTGCCACAGCAAGCCTACAGCCTAAATATAGAAAGCAGATAAAGGTGGAAGGGGAAAAAGAGATGAAAGTCCAAAGTCACATGTTTTGTTAGTGGTCAAACTACGAGAAGAGCCCAGATTTCCTATTCCTCTGTCTCCATATTCTCCCTCATACTAATGTTTTCGTATTATTTTTACAGTGCTGCTTGAATTAGCCCTAGGGAACTTCTGAGGGAAAGTTCTTTATAGTCCAGTTAGATGCTGGACCAAATTTGTCCCTAGTGTGATTCTACTGATTTAAATGAATGTTCAGCTTTGATATAGAAGCTAGGAACTTGGTTGTTTGTTTCATGGATGATAGTGACAGATGGTTAGTAAGGACAGGCAGATAAGGAAATATGAGAGAACTGCTACCCAGAGCAGACCCAGCTCTGATCTGAACTAGAGAGACTGGCAGACTATGGAGCATCATGGCCCCAGCTGCAATATGAGATGGGCATTTACAAAACAAAGGGTAGTGTTAACGGAAAGGCTTCAGCTCCTTGCTCTGTACTGTAACATCTGGCCAGCATGGCTCTTCACAGATGCTTGCAGCATGACCTTCAGCAAGTAGGAATCACGGTGAAGGAGAGAGAGAAGGAGATCAAGGAAAGAAGTCCAGGTGCAGAGCAGATATTTAAGAGGGCTTCATCCTAGCAGCGTCTGGGGCTGAATGGCAGGAAATAGCCTAGTTGTTTACTTTAAAACATTGTTTGAGGCAGGCAGCTCTGGCAGAGGTAAGTTTGACATCACTGTCTTTGAGGAGGAGACTGGGGAGGAGAGGAAGGTTTGATATGATGGAAAAAGGTCAGTCAATGGGTGCACAGAAAGTGTCCTTCTAAAGGACTGCCTTGACTGTATAATACATGGCAGAAGAACCCTCAGTGACATCTCCATGGTCTACATTGAGGCAGGGATTTTCAATGTGTCCTAAAAACTGGATTTTTGAGGGCGCTTGGCTGGCTAATACAAACTGGAAAACATCAGCCAAATTTATTAGTTGATATACAAGATCATTGAAACATTGTGATAGTAAGGGTGCTCAGAAGGCCTGGGTTTCCTTAACTGAGAAAGGTAACTAAGAAGAGGCAAGGTAGCAATGTAGGAGTCAGTTACTGGTTTACTGAAGGGAGGTGAAGAGCATTTGTGCTCTATGTGAGAAGAAAGAAATATTCAGCTTAAGTAGAGGTGGCAATGTAAGTAAGAAAACCTCTGAGGAAAGTACTTTTAAAAGGATTGATATTTCTGTGGATATCAAGAATTTCTGCCGTTATTAGAGTTATCTAAAATAATGGAAGCAAATATTTTGGAAGGGAGGTTTAATCCAATAGAAATTGTCTTTGTAGCAACACGTTTGTAAAGGTCATCACATCAGAGAAAGTGCAGCAGGTGAAATGAACTTTTATTTGGTCAATCAAGGCAGCCCTGGGCTCCCATGGTTACGGGACTTTTCTTGTCTCTGTTTCAAGCTCTTGGTCTTATTGGTTTTCCATATTTTGTTGACTTCCTATAGACCACTGACACCTTCCATGAAGAACTGGTGTTGCCCTTCCTCTGAGTTAGATCTGATAAGTTAGATCAGATTTCTTTAGTTATTTTTAAAATGGAGACTATTTCCTATTTCTTTTATATTTGATTACTTCTCTTGGTTTTTGTGGAGCACCTCTCCACAAAACTAGATTACAGCATTGCAATGACTGATTCCAATTGCAGTAAATCTCTCCCAGTACAAAAAATCCTTGAAATAATAATAACCCCCCCCCCCCCCGAAACTAAAAACAAGCGAATTATTTTAGTATAAAGTGGTTTAAGTACATTTAAAGTGGCTGTCTGATAAGCTGTTATAGAGCTGGACAATGCGGCAGGTACTGACGAATTCACACGGGTTTTAAATGCGCTGCTTGTATTCAGAGAACCGCAGATGACTGGAGATCAACAGTTACAATGAAACCTTTATATTACTATTTTGGAATTATGTCCACTAATAGGGCAGAGTAGTTAAATCAATTTTAAAGAGCTAGAAATATGCCAAGGCATATATATTTACATTTGCAACGATGCGGTATATGAGGTTGGACTAAATATAATAATTTTCTCTCAACAGTATATATAGATACACATTTCCTACATTCATTTGTGAAGATGTCTTTGAAATGTGTTCATTGAAGCTAATTATAGAGGTCTAACACTTCTCTTCATTTAATGCTATAAAATTAATGGCCCTTCATTTTTACCTCCAATGCAAATGATCATGTCATCTCAAACTGCATGCAGCTCTTTTTCTCATATGCTGAATATGATTAGGTTTCCTTAAGCAGAATTAGAACACGTGATTCTCTGATGTTAGGCAAGAGCAATGTCTCCTGGTGTTATTTCAGAGGTTTTGTTATGATGTAGTATTTTTAACATGCAGGATTTCAGAAATGTACACTGCGAAAATGTTGGACAAGTGAGCTCTACAGGTTGTGGCCTTAGGAGAGCACAGACAAAAACAACAATGGCAACTCATAAATCTCCAGCATCTTCATGTGAAATTTATCAGACATTACAACAAACACTTGCAAGAACAGAAGAATGTAGCTACTTCTGAAATAATATGCCATGTAGTTTGAAAATATTTCTACAGAGCTCCATCCAGCTTCAAATGAAGCCAATGGCTTGAATAATTTTAATAGGAGCTGGATAAAGCTTGTAATGTTCCTTTTCTTTCATTTTTTTTCCCCAACCAATATTGTATATTTGCCTAAGAGGATAATAGCTCAAAAACCAGACAGGCATCACCTAATTTTCTAGAAGTTAGACATCTAAGCTCAAAGCACAAAAAGGTGCATGCTCACAGCATATATTCATATATTTTCCTCCATTTTGTTTGTCAATCAACTGCATGTACATGAAGGTGACACAGCAGGCATCTACCATTTGAGAGTGAAAATCAGGCATAGTTTTTCATATGTGTTTCTGGCTGTCACATATTCTGCTTGCAAACATTGTAGATAAATTCTGCAGTCATAAAAATAATTTATGATTGAATGATTTTAAGGTATATCTTCTGTAGGAGTAAACTCAGAGTAATTCTCCACCTCCTGTAGTTAGATGGGATATTGTCAGAAGCGGTGTTGTTCCAAAGGGACCCAAAACAAAGAAAAGCAGAGTTAAAATAATAAAAAAGAGTATTTCAACTTAATTTTTTTTTTTCGTTTAGTACTCATTATTCTGTAATGGAGCTTTTATTACACAATGGATATGATAACCTGGAAAGTCTGTATATAAGCAAAGAGGAGATTGTCCTTGAGCCACCATGTACAAGCAGCCACCACTTTGCCTGATTGCCCTCCAGTGTGCAGAAGGAAAATCCAGAGCTTGGAGGGGAGTCAGGAGAAGCAACTTTCTAGTGCAGAGAGAACAGAAGACTCTGAGAAAAGAGATCTGTATTCAGTTTCTGGGATCCTGGGGTTACCAGCATGGTACTTGCCTACCTCAGAGTGACGGATAGCCCAGGGTCTGTGCAGCCTGCCCAGTGATATCCCTCACTGAAATTTTAGGCATTTGGCCCCAGAGGCAGAGAACAAGGAGGACCCACTCTTGCAACATAGCAACCTGCATTCTCTACAGAGTGAGAGAAGTGAAGCAAATGGCTTTCATATCTGCAGAAGAAGGACCAGGGCCTTAGGTACTTCTCCATTGTCTGTGTAGGTTTTCCAGAAGATAATAAAGGCTTCACAAGTTAGTTACCTACCTTATTAGTTATCTATCTTATCCAATCATTTAGACTGATAAGAAACTTGAGATACTGCTAGCTACTGGAAGCTGACCTCTTTACCCCCTTATTTACAACAGGCTGCGTATGTTGACTCTCACCCTTTGCATGACTGTCCAAAGTTAGCTCACTTGCTACAGCCCCTTCAGGGTCAGTGTTTTCAGCCCTTCTCAGCCTGCAGTGGGTGACTCTGCTTTCTTTCCTCGGCAGAATGCCTTACCACCAACTCACTGAGAAACCCGACTGCTTGTCCCAGTGCTCAAAGCTAAGCCAGAGTCCAGCCAAGCATGTGAGTCACAGATGAGCACCCGAGGAGGACCTCGATTTAGCCTAGTGCTTAGGGTGCTCAGCTGAACGGGAAGAACCGGGATGCTGTCTCCAGCTCCCCGGAACAGAAATATAACTTACATTGCTCTGTTATTGAATTTTCACCAAACAACTCCTGACCGTTTCATTAGGGGCATGAAAATGTGAACAAAATATCCTGCAGAAGTTTCACAACTTTGCTGTCATTCTGTAGCTAATAGATTTAATAGCTACTGTCAGCAGTGATTTCATTGAGTTAGAAATGCAATGAAGCAAACCAGGACTGCAAAATAGTCTGTGACCAACCTGTGGGTGCACGCCAGGTACCTTAGAAAGATTTATATTCAGCTGCATCCTCAGAAAACCACTTCACATCCTAATGTCGAGTGAAAGCAAAGGCTCTTGGTTGTGCTCAGTGCAGGAGCCTGAGCAATTGTCGGAGAAATAGAATTACAGCAAATTTCCACAAACAAGTGTTTTATATAAGCAATGGTAATCATGAAGCTTATTCTTTCCTTATCCAAGTAAGACAAGGGAACTTGAGAGCACCCATTTAAAAAATAATAAAATTAGAAAAGGAACAATGCTTCTCAATTGTGCCTTGAAGGTATCACCTAACAATTTGGCTTCCCTATCAAACGAGGGTGTTGAATACAAGTAGTATGGGAACAGGGCATGCCCGTTCGCAAGTGACAGAGAAACAGCTTGTGTCTGTCTGATGCATTATGCAAAGGAAGCTGATTTTCTGCGCTTCCTCCCTAACCTACCTGCAGCACAAAAGTGTCACGTTGCCTTTGGAAGCAACAATTTCTGCTTGCACCCAATCATTTCAGTCACTGCCTCAGTGCCCATTTCTGAGATTTCTGGTGAATCTGCAGAGAATGTTTCTGCCACTTCAAAATATATTTTGCTGTTCACTCTGTGTTCTACAGAAAGCTGGACTTGAGGCCTGAGCTCTGTTTCCTAGGACAGTAGTGATTTTGGTATTTGCAGTGATATGTTATCATATTAACAAAGGACACTGTATCTTGTTTCCAGTAACGTTTTGTTTGATGGTTAGTTAAAGAATAGCTGTAGCAGCCAATCAGTTTTCCTGGTTGTTTGAATGGTTGCTGAGATGGTTTCACCTACAACCTTTTCTGCTTTGATATTCCACTCCCTATTTCTTTAAACATTCAAAGCTCAAAGCAGTAGAGTCACTCATTTTGCATGTCCACAAACAGCAGGCAACTGGAGGTGCTTAGCCCTAAATCTCTCTACCATCTTCCCTTTTTGATGAAATTGAAAGTACATTGTCAAACACCAAGGTCGACTTTTGCATTCAGTCCCGCAAATCCTTTAACTACTTTCTTAGTTCTTGCTATTGAACCTTTTAGAAGCATTGTAGTCTTTCATGCACTAGAATTCCAGAAATTGAGCTATTTCATTCTAACTAACTCTTGTTCAGATAAATGACACAGTTCTTCCCTTAGCTTTTCCTTTTTGCTTCTTAGTTATGGTTTGGATTTTTTTGGGTGTGGGGGGAGTAATTCTACTGGTCATTTTTATACTCCAAGTGCAGAAATGTCATATAGTAAAGACCTAGGCAGAAACAGAAGTCAATTCTCAATGGCTTTGTTAGGAGTGAAAAAGCCTGCTTAATCAGACTTCTACCAGAGCCGAGAGGAAACCCAAAACTAGATCCCTACTTTCCATTTGGCTTGACTTATTAGAAAGAATGAATTTTTGAATCTCAGCACCTCGGCACCTTTGGGACGGCTAGATTCAAATCTGCCCTTCATAAGCTCCTCTGTGTTGCCACTCCATTGGCAGGCAATATATATTATTCTAAGGTACTCATGGTTTGTACTAACTACTTCTACATTTTCAGTCTATGTGGTATGTAGTAAGAATATTGAGCTTCACTTTAGGTTGAAGATGTAAAAAGCAGAAAAACTAAAGGTAATGTTAACTAAAACTATTGAGGGTCAGCTGATTTTATATAAGCTATGTGACACTGAGAATCTGTTTAGCCAAAAGACTGCAGTGCTTCACTGAGTTAAGCAACAAATCTGTGCAGCCTGTGAAGCCTATATCAAAACTTGAACTCAGGAGAGCTGGAGGGTGGAAGTGGAAATGCTGTTGCACGTACTCCATAGTCCTTGTTAGACAGGACTTACAGGAATAGTTGGTGCTGTACCAGGATGTTTGTGTTAAACGGAAAGGAGACTATACAAAAAGCATGAGCCTGAGAATGACATTCACACTTCCTTGTAGGATGGCTTCAGGTTTAATGCTCAGGGTAACAGATCATTTCAGGATGCACTAGAAGAAAAGCAGTGGGGGATCCCATGTCTTTCTAGAACGTGGAACTGGAGACGGGAGATGTCCAAATTAAAAGAAAGTGAGAAAAAAAGGAGAGGGGGTTGAGAACAGGGAAAGAAACCAGTCAACCCTTTCCAGCTTAATTTTAAAACCAACTGGGAGCTGCTGTTTTGTATTAACATTAGGCAAACCCATCTCTCTGATGACTTTGTCCTTTCTGCTCCCCTTGGAATGGTGTCTAGTAAATTGCTAGGATTCTAGTCCCAGATGATCCCGTTCTTTTTTCTCTTCTTATTTGACTATGCTGATAGTTATATAGAAAGAAGACGCAGATTTTGAATCCTCTGTGACTGTCTCAGTCCTCTCGCAGTCTGTCTGCCACTTGATTGTTGCTACATCCTCTACTAGAGACAAACAGGGATTCCCACGGGCTTAGAAACATTTCAGCAATAACAACAGTAAGGTGCTACCCTGAGTCAATCACCATACAGCAGCCTGTAACTCTGCACATTGCACCCTTTGGAAGAGAAAAGGTAGCTCAGAAAATGGGGTAGCAGTGTCATTTTTGTTACTGCTGGTGGATGCGATCTTTAGAACTGCAGTAGATTATTTGACGTGACACAGACTATTTTATTTTGTTTTGTTTCCTAATAATTCCACAGAAAGTGGTGATGAGAGGAGAGAATTCCAGCCTGCCTCTATAGAGGCTCATAGCCATAGTGTGAGCATAACTCTGGGAGTGATGCTGCACGGTGGCGCTGCTCACTGGGCAGGCCTAGCAAAGCCTGGAAGAGGCTCCTTGCCACAAGGAGAAGCCTGATACTGGGAAGATGATGGTCTTACATCGTTCTTTTCCTTGATACTGTGGTGGGGGATTTGGCTAAAGCAATAGGGTTATGGCTGAGGTTACTCTGTGAGGTTGCTTTTGCTCATCTTCCATTTTGAGGTCAACGTGCTGGAATCTGTAATAAGAAAACTCTCTACCTATCAATGTATGCATTTTGTATCCCCAAGGGCTCTTGCTTTGTGTAGTCAGCAAGCGCTGGATGACGGAGCAGGGTAGCAGAGGTCCTGCTGGGTGGCGCACCAGCAGAAAGTCCAGCAGGTTTAGGCCAATTTGTGAGGGAATGCAAGTGTTTGGCTCCGGCTCTGTAGCCTGCCAGAGTCACCTAGCGCTCAGAGCCTCCTTATGCAGTTTATAGGAAATTTTCAGTGCTTTTAACAACAGTTTATAGATCTAATGAATATGGGCTAGCTAGGAATAAAACAAATAGGAATCTTCAAAGCCATTTAAATAATGACTGTTCTTTCAGGGATAAGTTGTAGCAAAGACCCGATTCTATTTCCATTGAACTCAGAGAGAATTATCCGCCATTAAATCAAGAGAGAGCTGGTTTGACATGGAGATGTCTATGTCAGTCTGTCTTCTCGTGCTGCCTGTCAGACCCGCCTTTGATGCCAAGAGACCTGCCTGACCATCTTGTCCCTCACAAGGTCCCTGCACAGCAATGAGAACGGTGGGGCAGGAATATTCAGCCTATTCGGAGCAGAACCACGTGCACACCTGCCAGTATGTGCTAGCAGGAAAGGTTTTGCACAAATCCGCATTCATTTACATGCCTTCCAGCAGCAGTGACTGTCTTTCCAGTCTAAAATTATGCAGTAACCAAATCCCATGAAAATGGAAATAAATAGTGAGTTTAAAGTACCTCTGAGGTGCATATAAGTAAAATCAAAGTATCCAGTATCATTTTGGTGGTCACAAATTCCCTGAAGGGGGGTGAGGCATGCCTACCAACCTGTCAAAGGTTTTTGGAAAGGCAAATTGTTTTCAACATCATCTGGTGAAATGCAGGCAATCAACCCATTCTGTCTCTTATTTTTTTCTGGAAAAGCTACAATGGTAACCCCAGTTCCCAGATGCCTCATAGCTACTTGAACATCCAGACTAGCCCGGTACTGGTCAGAAGATGTAGTCCTTAATCCTGAATGCTCCTGAACTACCTGACCTGATCCAGGAAACTGTTAAATAGAATCATTTAATTGTAATGGACTAGAATGATCAGTAGTAGGACTGACTAAAATTTTCCAGAAAGACCTTTTAACTTTTCAGACAAATGCTTATTCAATAAAATGAATTTAGTTTACTGAAATTACTTGAACTTAGGACCAAAAAACCACACCCTGAAAAGTGAAAAAGTTTTACTTATTTTCTAACTTGAAAAAAATAATCATATGTTGACTGTTTTAAAAAAAAATCATGTGTTTGGAAGATGATTGACATATTCTTTCTGTTATGCTGGAAATTTTTTTAACACCTGGCTGTCTTACTCTGATTAGCATTTGTCTCCTCTGTCTGGATACATTTCAGCTGAGAAAAATAGGAAGGAGATAAAAGAAGACATATTACAACAGAAAGTAAAAGCAAGTAAAGAGGCTTACAACTTTTAGATTAGTGAATTTTATTTATTCATAGTACTGAATGTTATAGTATTTCCCTGGCCCACATCCATAGCACTGTTTCCTTCAGGACAAAGGACTGCAGATTATTGTTGCTGGGTTGAGTTTTATTACTTCATGCTGCTACCCAAAATAGTGGATAGCTGCCAATTTCTTCATGTATTTTGTTTTGGGCCTGGTTAGGGGTTGGGGGTCTTTCTAGAAAGTTTTTTTTTCTTAAATATCTGTTTGAAAAATGTAATTACTATGTGTGCTTTAAAGTGTGTAAGCACCTTAAATAGTAAGCGTAAAGGTATATCTCTGTGTAATGCGATCTATATTTATCTCCTACCTAAGGCTGTGCGTACATTCCTTTTACTTAACTATTCTTCTGGTGCTGAATAGTCCCTTACCTATTCCAAGAGAAAGATCTTAGCGATGTCTTTCAAATTTAGCTCCTCAGCTGGAAAACAAAGTCAGCATAGAGATTTTTTGCATGAGATTTTGAGAGGAGGGGGGGAAGAAAGGGAAGGGAGGAGTGTGCATCCAACAGACAGCTCAGGCAGCTGTGCTGCCCACTGGGCTGCTGGGCAGCCTGCAGGAACTGGGACAAAGCAGGGCCCAGGAAGGACTCAGGGACAAGCCCTTCCCAACCTCACATCAACTCCTGCCCAGCTCTAGATCCAACTTGAGACTGACTGACCCTGTGGTTTACCTTTGGGAAGGATTAATTTTAAGCAACATTGATTAAAAACAGACTCTCTCTTTTGCCTTATAATATTTATTCCCTGATTTTGTCTATAACATGACTTGCAGGTACAGGAATCCAAAAAGTAGACAGGGTTTAAAAGGGCAGAACTGTGCTGAGAGAAACTAATCAAGATGGTATAAAAGCAGGCTCCTATAATTTCATGAGAAAAACTTTCCTGAGAAAGTTAAAAATATCTATGTAGAAAAGATACATCACCCTAAAATCAGTTTATAATCTCATTTACACTGTCAGCACACCATCACTTGTGTCAGTTTTCTGGGATTTGTACCAGTTTCTGTGAGAGCATAATCCTCCACATGTATGCTAAGCAGCTGGGAATGAGATCCCATGATGCTAATGATGCTTCTGGTCCCTGAGGGCAGGATAGCAAGAGAGAACAGTGACCATTCCTGTCTGTGCGTGCCTATGGCTGTTTTGCCCTCTGTGCTAGGTGCTTGCTGCTGTCTGGACCGATAGTTTTGCCAGTTCTTTTACTTCTTCGTTCAAAGAGCAGGTGACCCACTTTTCACATTGGTAGTCCTAGGTGTTGGCCAACAACAAAGATGACTTTACACCTGGGGCTACAAAGGTTAAGCTCTTTTCTGAATCAACTGAATTCATTGGCCACGTGTCAAGAGAACCTCTTTTCATATGTTTTTCTAGTTAATTTTCCTTAAGCACCAACCCTATTTGTCTGCAACCTCCTTTCCCCTCCATCAGCCAGAGCCCCCAGATGCCATCTGATTGGCACCACCACTGTCCTCGCTAACACACAAGCTGCTGACCCGTGCCTTCTTTCAAACCTGTCTTAAACAGTATTGCTTGAAAAAATGGCATTGATGGCACCAAAGATCGACTTCCGCTGGCAAATTCTGACATCCCAGTGAGTTCAGAATTTCTTCTTTCTCTACTACTGTTTCAGTGACTGTGCAAGTTGTGACTGAAGTCATAATTGACAGGCTTTGGCAAGTGCAGCTTTTTAAGTAACTGTTGAGGACACTGAAGCCCAGAATAACTATGTAAAACAGTAAATATAAAACAGTTTAAAAAGGAATTGAATGAGTCACACTCATCTTTTATATGGAGAGATAAAAAATGTCCTTTCTGCAGACATTTTCCATCTCACAGAGAGGGAACATGCAGATCTTTGCATTTCATATTCTGCCATCAGTTAGTGGGGAACTCTTCTGTGGGGATATGTGGGTATAACTGAACAGTTTTTAGGTCCTTATCTCCAATCTCATTGAAAAATGTGTTAATTTAAAAATAAAACAAGGCTCTGGGAATTTTTCAGGATCCTATTAATTAATTTCAAAAGTTCCATTACTTTGATGGAAGAAAGGCCATACACTATAATCATCTGCCAGCTGATGACTTGCAATTTTGAAATAGATGTAAGGCCACAGTCTCCGTCTTTGGCTCCTTTGCTTTACTGAAGCAGCACAGAGCAACCAGATAGATAGATTAAAGTGGCCACAAAAGATTCCCACCTATATCACACTGCTTTAGCAAAGATCAGTCACAGAGAAAGAGAAAAACAAGCTCTTCTTTAGTGTCTTCTCAGCTGCGGAGAGCACTGACGTTGTCTGGCTGGGGCTGAATCGCTCAAGGATGGAGGGATCTGTTCTAAAGCATAACCCTGAAAATAACATCACTGGCTCCCATGTTTACCATGTCTCAGGGGCTCCAAGATGCAATTTACTTACTTTACAAATAAAATCCTATTTTCCCTAAATCCTGGCCTTGAAGACTCAAGTGAATTTGACAGCCAGTTTGGGCTCTTTTTTCTTCGTAGTGGTAATAACGTGTGAAAGTGGGAATTCAAAAATTTCCATGGATAAATATTGCTTTGCAGAATGTATTCTTTCCTTTCATTTAGAGACATGGTTGAATAGGGGAGTTTGCTGAGAAGCTGTACTGTACAAAGCAAAGAGCACTGGGAGTCACCATCACCTAGGACCAATGACTTTGGAGGTGAGAGAACAAGGGAGGAGGGAAAGACCCTTAGTGCTCTGTATTTGGGGTACACAGAGGAAGACCCATAGAATTTAGTCAGTACATATGCTTTTGAATGCCATGTGGCCATGACAGCATAGAGTTTGCTGTGGCAGAAAGAGTGCTGCCTATGGAAGTAACATTCAAGGCAGAGGAGATGGCAGCAAATGAAGCCTTGAGCTGCTGGCTCTGCTCTGGCACAAGTGCTGCAGTGCTAGAGCCTGCTTGGGAGGAGGATACAGGTGGGTGGGGAAGTGAGAAGGACAGACAGAGTGAGCCCTGGCAGTAGAATAGGAGATAGGAGGGTGAGCAGCAAAGGACAGCAGTAGCAGAGGAACCGCAGGAATAGGCAAGGAAGAAACGAGAGAATTTGAGTGTACCTAAGCATGCCCACACTTAAGTGGAGGCGGGGGCTGCACAAGACAAGTGGTTGTTCACATTGGAGAGGAGGAAGGCAAGTAGTCCTTCAGCTATATGTTGGATCACCTCAGACTTTGGGAAGGCATGGACGATAAGCAGCATAAGGGGGCGCACCAGCATACCGGCTGCCATGTGTCTAAGTATAGGGGGCTGCCCAGGAGCCTGGGGAGGATGGGTTTCAGAGGCAAGAGCTCCTGTCCTCAGGATTAGTAGTAGAGGATGAAACTGGGAGTAGGCAGAGACGGGGTTCAGTCTTGCTCATCCCAAACTTACCTTCAGCTGTTATAGAAAGGAAGAAACTTTAACAGAGTCTTATTTTACTCCAAAACTAGGCATCTTGGCCCAAGTGTCAACATTATCTGAAATATTTCAGATATATCTTGGCAATTCTTTGGACCTAAGAGGTTAAGATGAATTGTATTCTTAAAAATTAAGACTGGCTTAGACACATCTCAGCTTTCCAGACAACAAGGACTTCTGGCTCCTAGCCATGAGCTAGCAACATTTACCTCTAGATTCAGGGTTTTCAAGTCACTAGCTGCATAATACCCACTTAGTTTAATGAGTTATACAGAGGGCGCAGAGCCACCACCACTCAATAGAAAAAATAAAAAATAACAAAATCCAAATATTTTCCTCACATTTGTGTTTAAAATCCCCACTTAATCAATGGCAATGAACGTGGTGACTACCTCAGGAATTACACTGAAGTCCATTAATTTTAATGCTTGTCAGCCAACTCTGAAACAATGTCACCAAAGCCAATTCATCAACTATATGGGCATACCCCACTTGATGAGAGAATGGCTAAGGAAAGAAAGAGGTGCACCAATTTCACTAAGTAAGACCCATTAAATAATGAAGATACCTGCAATACTGCCCTTCTCTTGCAGACTTCATAAGAGCTTTGTCACTGACTTCCAAGATACCGCTGCCCCAATAAAATCGTCTCCTGTATCAGCCATCAACATCTAGGTAAATTATGCATTCTGAAATCAGTGAAGGTACAATGACACTGAATTGAGGAAAATCAACCCCCTAAAATGATTGCAGCTGTAGAAAATATAAGAGAAATACTGGCATAGAGTGAATAATTCAAACAGAAAATTTCAGCTAGAGAAATTTACTCCAACCCGCACCAAGTCCATCGCTTTCCTCATCTTCATGCTGTTCCCCTGCCCAGGAAGCCCTGAGAGCCACAGGCTGAGCGCTGGAGTTTCAGGCGATCGGCAGAGGATGCTGGGCTCCTGTACAGTGTAGCAAGGTCCAGCCGGCTCAGGATGAAGCCCTTTGGAAGTACAGCTCCCCAAATCTTCCTTCTTCAGACACATCTAACAATAATAAGAAGTAATAGAAAACCTTATCAACAGTACAGCATTTCAGATATTATCTGCCATCTTCAGCTGATTTCTGGTGTGCCTCTCACCAGTGCATTGATGTGTGCAATAAGCTGGTTAGCGAGGGGCTGGTGCTGCACAGGGGCACACTCACCTGCTCTGCAGCGGCTGCTTGCCCAAGCCCTTCTAAATGTGCCTCCTATGTGGGCTTGCTGCTGATTTTGATGTGATTTATTTTCTTCAGGGTTGTAATTTCAAGTTGTCCACAAGGCTACCTCTTGTGATACTAATGCTGCCTGCAAACTTTTTTTCCCATTCTAGATACTGTCAGTGTTACTTCTGAAAACTGGAGAGAAATTCTGGGTTCCCCATTTACATGCTGAGCTGTTGTAATGTTCCTTTTTGTATTTACCAGTCCCCAGGAACTCTCACATGAGTTTCCAAGAGAGTAGACATTCCAGCTCTTATTGTTATTATTATTTTTATTATTATTTACTTTTTATCTAGTGAGACCAAATGGTGGCACGTGATATCTATGCTTTATTACTTACATCCAGCCAACACTAAATACAGATTAGAGTCCAGCTCACAGAATTTTGACATCATTCTCCCTCCATCCCCCTTGCATTTGATTGATATTCAAGAGGGCAAATGTCAAGACCTGCTCTTCCAAATGCCCTTCAGGAAACTGGATCCCAGGTGTTTGAAGTACAGCTCCTGCACAGTCTTCTGGGAATTGGAAATGGGAGCAATTTTCCCCAGGATGGCAGTTGGCAAACTGGATCTCAAAGGGCCATACGCCAGTGAGCAAGAGACTAGCAGCAGCTGCAGCCCATCTGGGGAAGTCCTTCTTGGCAGGGTACAGTACAGCAGGATCCTTCAAGACAGTTACTGGACCTACCAGAAAGGTGCCAGCCACTCCGTACACCCAAAAGGGGGTGGGGAGGTGTCCTCATGGGGTATGTCCTAGAGCTTCTGCAGGAATCCTCTACTCCCCAGGGCAGGATTCACTGCAGAGCTCCCCCAAAGGCTTCACAGTGCCCTAAATTCACCCAGCCCCTGGGGTGCACGGTACTGCTGAGCCCTTAGGAGGATTTGTTCTCCCTGGGACAGAGCTGATAGCCATAAACAGAAAGTAGAGGGAAAGCTCCTGCTGCGTTCAGCTAAATTAGAAAATTAAGGTACAGAAGGACAGGGAACTTCTTGATTACTTGGTTAATTCAAAGATCTGTGCATCTGGGGATTTTCTCTTATTTCAGAATAAATGTAACCTATTTAAAATTTTTTTTCTTTCCTTTGCACCTTTAAGCAAGCAGCATCTATATTGTTTGGACATACCATTGTTTATAAAATTCTTCTATGTTATTGGGGATGCAGGAGTTATTAAGGAAAGACAATTGTCCCTTTTAACTATCACCACTAATCGGGCAGGAGAAAGCTCCATCCCTCCATTGATTTAGATTGGTCCCTTAGTTTCAGCATTATTAATTACACGAGTTATTGTACACCAGTTTAGTGGCAGCTCCTTCTCCCTTATTCTTTGAGTTAACTCTTTCATTTGCAATTTCCCATTACAGATCTGAAGTCAAGTCACTCAGTTTGAATGCAAATAGTCTCCGTGGGCAGTTTCCACAAACCAGAATAAAGTTATTAAAAGGAACTAGTGGCTTCATTTTGATCTGCATGTGCATATCTTCCCTGGAAGGAAATCAGAAGACACTTAAAAATGCATTTGCATAATAATGCCCAGTACTAGGATTCTGACTTGCGAATATTGCACAGAGAATAAAAGGGTTAATTTAGTCCTCTAATCTATTGTTATAAGCCTAATTATTTTACATGTCTTCATTTCATTAATGAATTGCTGCTTTTTACGTGCATCTCCTTCCCCATTGCTTTTGTTTAAACCTCCTGGTGGGAAGGGATAGATTAATTTTGTTGTGCCTTAATGAAACTGTATGCTACATTAGATTTAACCATTTGGCATGCACTGCCAACATCACCATTATGCATAATGAATTACTTTTTGTGAGTCCCAAACTAACACAGACCTTCGATGTTCCTCTGTAGATGTTGTAACAACACAGCTGGCAGACATACCAAGTTCAATCATTACCTTGAACTTACATGGAAACCTAGAGCAGTTGCTCTGTGCTTGACACAAGAATGCAGCTTTTGAAATTTTTTTGTGAAGAAATGGAAAATTGACTTAAAAAATGCAAATGCTTTCCAGATAAGATGTAGAAAGCTCATTAAGCTTTGCTATTATCTACCATTAACTGTGTTTGATATGCATATGCATGTGGATGGATATGTATGCTGGGTCTGCAGCCACACGCAAGACCCCCAATGAGATGGTGAGCGCTTCACTCAGAGACCAGCCGACCTCCTCCCCCTCTGTGCAGTGTACCTGTGTGTACATGTGTAATGCAGATTAACATATGTTTCAGCTGCTAAAGCTTTTAACATATGAACTCCTTGCCTCAGCAGCCAATCTACTGACCCTGACAGCATTTCTCTTACCCAGCTTGCTGTCAGTGGAGCGACATAGGGAAATAATTGATCAGACACAGCAGACCAAGCTCACTTCTCTCAGGTCTAGCATCCTGTCACCTTCAGTTTCTTTGTTTGCTATTCATCAGAGGTGTTCAGCTTATTCATCACCACAGCAGGGATATGCGGGTCTTCAAGTATCAGTCAGTCAGTGACTCAATTCACAGTTCCTACAGACCCCTATGTACACCTGAAGATGTGGTGGGGCCCCAGGCATCCCAACAACAGCAGGGCCCTTTCCCCAGGAGCGTGATAGTAGGGGTATCCAAGGCGAGGAGAACTAAATGTGGGTCCCATGCATCTATTCCTGCCCCGGCAGCAGGGCTAGTTGGTGTCTGGCCATTGCCTCTCACCATTCATCAGAGCAACACCCATCATCCCATCCATCTGGAATATCTCACTGTCTGGCATAACAGAAACTGTTTGAACTTCAGGAGAAAAATGTGACATACCACAGCATGCATCTGTTAATATCTAATTGGCCCCAGACTTCCTGCTCTGCCTCAGATGTGCTGAGGACTCTGTACCACAGCAGCCACACCTGCTCCCAAGGAGAAACGCCTGGCCAGTGCATCGACCTCAGCTGCCCCACGCCTGCAACATTCGTGCTTCCCGGCTCTGAGTGCTCAGCCCCTCCATGTTCATGTGCAGCCCCTCCATCCATTTCTTCCAAGGCAGAACGGATATTAATCCCAAAGCAACACCCAGCCCTCAGGTAGAGAGCACCAGCTCTGTGTTGGCTGTATTTTATTGGCTATATTCTGCTCATTTAACTCATAAAGAGCTTCACATGCCGGTGAGTGGAATTCACATGCCTGAGTAAGGTAAGCAGCATTTGACCCAGTATTTGTGAAGTGGATTGAATGTGAGAATGATAATAATATGTTTACAATGTAAAGAATTTTTTTTCCTCCTGATAACAGGAGGAAATGCTTTCAGATTCATACCAGTGGCAGTTGTCCTAACCTATCTCTTTACATTTTTAATCTTAAAAATCCTCTTACAAGTTCTGCAGAAAACCACTTCTTCCTTGACAGGATTTAGTTAATTGGATCTAACTTTGAAGTGACTGTGCTTTGAGCAAGGGTGTGCTGGCCTTCTGTGGGTCCTTCCAACCTCAAGGTTTCTCTGATCCTAATTCACAGGTGAGCTCTGTTACCTCAGGGGACAATATCCAGTAGATGTCCACCAAGCCTCTGGCACAAACCTGTAGAACTAGATTCCACATACATGTAAAGGCAACTTCTACTTCATAAAATACCTGGAAGACGGAGTTTCTTCTTATTTTTTCTGTGCTGGCAAAGTGATTAGTTCTTTCCCCCAAGACCCAATTATAGTTCCCACTTCTGCCTTCGAGCATACATGCCCTTCTGTGAAGGTAGCCTTACCTACTGTGTTCTAGGCTCTTTTTGGCCAAAGGGGTCCATGGAGAAGGAGAGGGGGCTACTGTAGGCATAGAAGGAAGGCATTGCTTGTAATAAGACTGTGTTTAAGACTGTTTACTACTTATCAGTTTAAGTGGCCAATGCATAAAATGCATGAAAACCCTTCAGCACAGGACAGGGCATCAGGCGTCCTTCATGCTACCCATGTCACCCCAGGGAGCACACAGTCCCACAGGCTAGCATCAGGCCATTCTACGCTTAGACCTTCATGGCTGTATCCTTTCCCTTATCCTGCTGGAGGTGCTGGATCTCATGTGAGGTGCATAATTCTCCCCAGGCACCACGTAGACGGGTCAGGTAGCTTTACCATGTGCTAGATGTCTAAAAAGAAGATGCTTCACCTTTCAGGGCAGTAGCACCTGCATCCCTTGTCTGGAACTAGAACTTGACAAAAGCGCAAGCCATAGGCACCGACTTAGCTGAGACTCAGGATGTGGCAGTGAGGCCTCTTCCATAGATGTGTCCGGCCATATCCAGAGCTGTACTGAGGCCTCCAGCACATGCTTCAGACCACTGCAATGTGTTTGTGAGCAACCTTTCTACTGATGCAGCATAATATCCGCTAGAGTGATTCATTCTCCAAGTCAAAACACTGCTCCTTACCTTTCTCTCAGTGGGTGGGTTTAGATCTGGTAGTGGATCCAAACTTTACAATAAAATCATTCTAAACTACATAACTATATATATGTATGTAAATATATGGCTGTCAATATGGTTATATACACATATACATGCACATGCACACACTTATAAACGCACACGCGCATATGTATGTATAAATATGAAAGTGGCCATACATAGCAGGGCTGCTTTTCAAAGGTTTTTCCCTTGGACCAAATGATAGCATTCTTCTAACTGGGGAATTGGCACACAGTTGTATGCTAGTTCAGTCTTACAGATGTCATCCATTGCTTCTGAACATGTATGTGGAAGACAGCCTTTACAATCTCCTCCTGTAATCAGCTCTCAGGAGCGCAGACACTGAATTTATGAAAGATACAAGTAGTGTATACTGAACCAATGCAGACATCAGAGTCTGAAATGCTGCCTATACCTGGTCTGTGCCAATATAGCTGTTATAAATACCAATGTGTGTAATAATCTGAACAAGATTCTCAGTCAAAATCTGACAGTACGGCAAAATAAAGCACAGGGAAAGCCAATTCTGTGATTCCTTTCTTGATAAGTGCTTAGAACTCATCAATGAAAATTAGGACCTATTAATCCTATACACATTCCTTGCAGTTTTTAATTACAGACATTGAAACTAATGGATACAGTGCAAGGCTGCAAGCAAGGACACTGGGTATAAAATTAAATTTGTAGTAATATACTTTTGTTTTCTCAAATGTCCTTGAAAAATGCAAACAAAACTGTTTGGCACCACCAAGGCAAGTCAAATATTTTCCTCAGTTGGCAAAGTTCTCTTCTAAGAAATCCTTCTTTGTTTGCCAATAGACAATATTAATGACAAGGACTGGACCTGAAGGGAATTAATGCACAAAAACTGCATTAAAGTTACATTAAGGGGTGCATTGTGAAGTCTGATTTATTTTAGATCCATGAAAGCAAGGAAATTTATTGTCAAAGCTGTGTCTCTCGGCTGACACTCTCTATTTAACTCACCGCTGGACTGCTCTGTTACTGAAGAGCAAGGGAGGTGTAACTTCAGGCCCTTTTCTCAGTGCCTTACGGTGCTCAGGCCCCAACAAGCAAGCTGAATGCTGCCTTTAGAGATCAGAATGGAGGTCTGCCAAAACTAGTGCAGCTCCATGTGTGATATCTGATGCAAATGGCTCAAGAAGTTAACTCACCTATCTGCACACAGTTACATCTGCTGTAATCTTTTTTTCAGCCTCAACTTTAAAAAATAATTGGTGCAGGCTGAAGAACAGTGAAAGACATTAACCTATGTGATCACAGTGCCAGCAGGAGGGCTTGGCAGAGAGCCCTGTTTGGTGTCTTTCATCCTGAGAAGCTGGAGAGGAAATCGATGAGCATCCAGTAAGTGCAGGCTGGCCACGTGCATGCGCCAGGCCAAGGAGATTTGAATGAAAGACATTGGTGCAACAACAATCCTGCTGAACAAAGTTCTCAGCTTATATACAGAATAGGAACAGAAGAGGTAAAACCAGCTCTGATTTTACCCTACGTTAGGGGCAATGCCTTGAGGGAGAAAAGCAATAGTTCAATTTCCGAGGCCCATGCAGTTCTTCTCCCTCTGATGAGAACAATGGTTTGGACCAGGATCCTTCAGAAACCCTGCACAGGCCACACAGAGGAGCACCTAGGTGGTTATGTGGTGTGCAGATCAGTCCCTAGAGAACCGCAGAACGTATGTTGCATTGTGAAGGTACTTCAGCTATATGGGAGCTGTGTTCTACGTTCGGTATAAGGATACCTTGGTTGTATTCTCAATTTATGGAATAGGTATGGAGTTGCAGATAGCATAATCGGGAATTTCAGTTTGGCGTGCTGAAGTGAATTGACTTAGATATGCCACTTTAGAGAACTGGTAGAAGAACATAAAGCCTAGCTCAATAATGACAATTGCACCTTGTGGAAATATTGGCAATGGCCTTTGGAAGAGATAATCTTAGAAATTCTGGCTCTTGGCCCAACAGAACTTCCCTTAGGTTACAGGGTGTCTTAAATGGGAGAGTTTTCCTATCACATTTCACCTAATATGTAACAGACATAAGCAAGTTGAAGGAGGTGTGATATTTGGCTAGCCATAAAGCCAAGGAGTTGCACTGTAGAAGATGAAGGGCAAAATGTGGTCCAGCGTCCTGAGGTGAGATTAGCGTCTTCTGGACTTTAGACCCTCTTACAGTTTTCACATCACTTAGGTCAACTTTTAGCATCGCATGGTTAAGCATTAAAGCCCACACACAGCTCCCTGAAGTGATTTCAGAGGTGCTGACCATTTGTCTTTCTCACTGATTCTTAGAAAACAGGGCCCCAGAGGATTAGCTGTGAGGTCCCAGATTTCCAAGCAGATGCTCACCATTGTCAGCTCTTATATTCTTGCAGAGAGGGGAAGTGATAGCTGCCTGGAAATAGGGTTAATCCCAGGAAGCATGCCAGCAGGAAGTGATCCCAGGAAAAGAGCTCTTACAGACCTCACACAGAGACTTTTGTTACAGCAACTTAATTCCCAGTATCTAGATGTACAGATTGATCAGATCTCGTGTCCAGGCAGTACAGGGCCCCTGAGCCTGCTTTCTGAACAACATCACCGCTCAGCTTCTTCATATGCTCCAAAGTTAAAGTGCAGTATGACCTCAAAAGACTGAATCTGTGTTCCTAAAGCAGACTCATTCTTGCAGCAGACAGTCCTGCCGCCTCCAGGCTGTTTCTCTCTCAGGCCCAGAACTGCCATCTCCCTTCTGTTATATCATCCTAGACTTAATAGCACACAAACCTGTTGACCACTAACGTGACTGGCTTCAGCCAAAAGCCAGTAATGAGTAAAATGAACACACTTTAGCTAGATGTTTGTGTCAGGCTGTTAATGTACAAGCTAATATTGAATTAAAGATTCAGTAGATAAAGATACTTCACAGTGAAATGCACACTAGTGAGTTACGGGTGGTGAGGGAGTACTGGTCCCTCCTTGAGTCAAGGAGCTGCTAATGGACCAGTCAAGTACAGGACATAACACTTGATCAGACCCAGCACCAGTTTTTGCATCTCCAAAGGGGTGCAAACACTCTAAGGATTTTCATCAGGAGGAGCATCAAACTGCCTCCTGAATAATTAGAGGCAAATAAGGGATACTTTCTTAGCTTTGATCTTGAGGGTATGTAAACTAAGGGTAGTTTTCTTTCATTTCTCCAGCATTACCTTTTCTAAACCCATACTGCCTATTTTGGAAGTTAGAAATAAACCTTTTATTTGCATTTTACATCAGTTGGTTTCAGTTAGCATGATTTTTAGAAGCTACTCTTCCCTCAAGACTGCAGCAAATCTAAAAACAGGAGATTGGGGCACCTTGAAAGTGCTGCTATGATGTAAATGCAGGTAGTCACTAAAAGAGGTACTACCTCTCACCTTCCCTGCTCTGACACATATTCCTACTGCTTCTCTTTTTTTTTTTTTTTGTCAGATTTTGCAGGCAAATTGTTGTGGAGTGTGTCAGACCAGCTTGCTGACTGAACAGAAAGCCAGCTTCCAAAATAAAAATGGGGTAAGTTTTCATCTAAATGTGGCCAGCCTTTCACAAGTGCAGTACAGTTACACTAGGGGCCTAATGTCAGCATAGTGAAACCAGTGGAGGCTTTTGGGAATAGCTAAAACCAAGGACCACAAAGGCATCCTGGCCAAATCCGAAAGCAGAAACTTAAGAGCTTCCTAACTCTGAATTTTGCTCACACTACCTACAAGACTACAAGATTATTGCTACATTTTCTAGGGACAGTTTTTAAAGATCATTTATGCTCTTACTGGAAGGTAGGAGAGATTTTCTTGTGGTATAATTTTGTTCTTAACTGGTATGAAATTTAGCAGAGGGCCAGAATAAATAGAATAAATCTCTCTCAAAAACATATAAACATTGACATTTATTTATCCAGCAGACCACAGCCAGAACCATGCTTTTATAGTCACACAGGTCAACTGTGTAAATGTATTAGACAATTCTTAAAACTCATATAAAGCACTCAATGGACTGTAATGCTTCTTTTCCACCTGTGTTTAGTGTATGAATGCAATACAATATATAAAAAATGTATAATATTTACTTATCTGCAACAGCCTATTTTCCAGAAACAACAGAAAGATTTTATTAAAAAAAAAAGGTAATGGAGCACCATGCTTTGTTTTCTTTCAGATGGTTTGAAGGCCTTTTTTATGCCTCTAATGCCAAAGGCACAAAGTTTAAATAATTATCTCATTATGCAGTTGAGCATCTCAGTGCTCATGGCTTTGGGATCTAGGCTAAAGTATCTCATCTCACAGCAGTGGTCGTGACAGTAGCCCTACAGAACAGACTCTCCACCTCCTCTTTTCTTGCTGGGTTTTCCCTAACTGTGCCAAGGGAATGATATTTCCCTGGAAAGATTAAGATCTATTTCCCACATCGCGTGGGATCACCATGATCTACACAGGAGAGCTAGCAAAGGCTTTCTGTCTCCACATTGACTCTGATCAACACCTTGCACTAACTACCCCCCCCTGGCTTTTCCTTAACCGTGTGCTTAGCTACAGCACACCAACAAAGCCATGGCCCCATCCGTATGGTCCCTATGGAGCAGTTCTTACCCAAAGAGGATGTTTTCAAAGAGGAAGAGTTCTACCAAAAAAATTCCTTCCAAAAACAATATAATCGGGAAATGAATCTGCTTTTTCCAGGTAATCTCTATAGCACTGGCATGGGGATGGTATACATTCACACAGACATGCATCAGGCTCCAGCTATACCATGACATGCACTTTCTCCCTGCTTCCCATAGAGAAGATACGCTGCTAGGAAATTATTCCAAGAATGAGAAAAGAAAGTGTTCTATGAGGGAACTGAACTGGTACCACTTCCACAACAGGAGTAAAACTCATATGGAAAGGGCCATCTCTGCTAGCTGATGCAGGCTTTCTCATTTAGCTTTGGTTCCATTCATATGAACCAGCAACGCATTTTCAGTTTAATCCATCACTGACTGCGTCCACCCAAACCAATTTTGTTTCCATTTCACACTTCTATAGATGTAGATTGTTAAAATGGACTCTGAATATCTTTTTCTTTTTTCAGCTCCTAGCTTGAAATTTTGAGCAGACTGTAATTGCCCAGTGACACAGAACCTGCACCTGCAAGACCCCCCAGCCTTTGGGACCAACATCTTATGGAAACATGAGAAACCACTACTTTCTGTGTTTCTGCCTTTTTACATTTAGGTTTCACTTGACTTCCACCAAAATCAATATGATTTAAGAGTTGACATCAGTGGGACCCTTCCTGAATCTTTCCCGCTCGTTGTTGGGATAAAATACAGAAACACTGAAGCAAAGTCCTACATGACAGACAGTAGGAAGTGAAGGAATAGAAGAAGAATCCTGTCCTACTGTGCTCTGAGACATACATGTCAAAATATACTCCATATAATTCTTCCAGACTTTGCTTGTTTTGATGAGAGCCTGTAAAACTGAGCTATCAGTACTACAATGGAGGTCCTTTGTAAACTAACCATTTTGATGCAGGAACTGGTGTATGCCTATCTCTAACAGTCTCTTATAGCGCGATATAGTGTGGAGAAAATGAAGCCTTGAACCGATTCTTTGCTCATTGGTGGTATTCAGTGTCATACATGCCACATAAACCAGCATTTCATATGGAAGTGAAACAAAATAAGGCCCTGGGTCAACTGCGTTATCACAAAAAAGCATTCAGGGAACTGTAATGCAGTTTCCATCCCTGTAAGCTTGCATTAGTTCCCAACCACCACAGAAATCAGAGTAGGTGAAAAGGTGGTTTAGGGATGATTTTGCCTCCTTAATTCTTCAGATGGTTCCAAGCCTGCAAGTACTTGCTGTTGCTCACTAGTGCTATGATGGTACTTTCTTACCCTGGCCAGCCTGGTCCAGCCAAGCCCTCCTTGAAGAGTGTTACAGTCCACCAGCAGCCACGGAGGAGCTCCTGAGTGATGGCATCACTTCCCGCACTTCTCTGCCTCACAGTTTCACCCCACTGAGAACTGCAATATTATTTCAGAGTCAGTTCTAGATTTAAAATCATAAACTTTTTAACTCTTAAAAATATATTTATAAACTATGTAAGAGATGGATTTCCTGTGATAGTTTCTTCACTAGGTATGTGCCAGGAAGTCAGAGAATAAATAAAAACCCACACATTTTAAACAAAGAGGGAAAAATATTATTAGAAACAAGTGAGAAATCAGCATTTTGTCAAAACTATGTTTGTTAAAAAATTGAACATTTTTTCCTGTAGACCAAATTACTTACTTTTTTTTTTGAATTGACTGGATTTACTGAGTGGCAAATACAATTCTTTTCCCATGTTTATTCTGAAAGTATTATTGCAATAACAAAAGTTCTGTGAAATCCTTGCTAAATTACAGATACCAGAGAAGAAAAATTCAGAGTTGAATTTCTTTGGCCCTACAGATAGCTTTCAGACCATCATTTAAACTTTTTCTATGCAAGAAATAGAATTTCTAATGTGTGCTTGTTATATCAGAGTTAATGGAATATATGTTCCATGGCAGATTAGATATTTTGGAATATCCCAAGGGTTATTAAGGGTTTTGGTTTTCCCCTCACTGAAGGGGCTGTGCCTGCCACACCAGTAGGGGACAGCCTGGTTATAATGTGGGATTCATGCTACATGCCGTGGGGCCACAGAGATGGGGAAGCCTCACCCGTGACCCAAAACCAAGCATCACCCTCTGAGCATTTGTTTTCCTCTAGCCATGGGCACAACTTCAACCGCAACAGAGCCACAAACTCTTTAGTGAAGGTCATTACTGCAGAGTTACACAGTTAAAACCACAAGGAAGCTGGAGATGAATTGTCGGGCTGTAGTGCTACTGGAGGAAGTTTTTCTTCAAGTGTGCATTTCACAGAAAATGCCCTCTCAGAACAGAGCGGGCAACACTGGAACAATTCACCTGTCAGGAAGCAGAGGAAAGAAAAGTTAGAAGTATCATGACAGGTGGAGAGATACTTTCAGATTAAACAGTAAAAAAGATACAAAGAAAGTGAGTGAAGGAAATGGTGAAAAATTGTATTTCAACAGAAGTCACAACCGTTCAGTATGTCAGAATGAGGCTTTTGCTGAGGTGCTGTGATATGGGATCAGGCTGCCCATGTTGAATTTTCTGGCCTGAGTATCTTCACATTTTTAATTAACGCATTACAGTGATGACACATCACAAAAAGCAACAGAGGTGAGACTTGCAGTTTCATCTGAGCTCTGAAGTAACACTAGCAGTGTGTTCACAATGATGACGTGAAGCCTAATTCTTGAATCTTGTATATGGGATTGGCAGCATCAACAAAATAAGATGCTAGCAGCCCATGGTGAGCTTTCTGAGGGGATCTGAGATGGGCTCAGGTTATGGCCTCATGGAACGATGAGGCACAATGGCACAACGTCGTTAACTGCAGAATTAAAATGGTGAAAGCGTAGGCAGGACTCAAGTGCTGGGGACCAAGCCGGAGCTCATTCAGTGCAGGGTGAGACAAGGAGAAAGCTGTGATTAAAAAAAAAAAAAAGAGGATAGAGGAGACAATAAAAGAAAGCTTCAGTAACAGGAAAGAGAAAACGGACCCTATTCCTCTGTGATAAGTTAAGAACTTGAAGTGGCGGCTGAAAGAGACATAAGTCATGTCATTTCTTGGAAACAGTGTATTTTATGCAGGATCTCTATGTAAAATGCTATGGAGACAAGGCAGGGACCTAGTAAGTGCTGTAGCTAGTTAAAGTTATCCCCAAGAGAGGGTATAATATCAACCAGAGTTAGCTACTTGGGTATTATGTCTATACTATGGACAAAAATGTTTTTTTTTTCATCAGATGCCTCTCTAGATCAGTTAACCTCATCTGAAATCCTACTCAGCGCAAATGCAGATGCAATTTAACATGCTGTAAGCTAACCAGGGCCTCCTTTTCCTCATCTTATGTTGTCTCCAGGTTGACATAGAGAAGCAGGACAAAAAGTCAGCGAGCTTACTTCTGGCAGCGATGTTCTCTGATACGTTCTTTTCCTCAGTTATGTAATCCGCAAGTGATATGTTTCAGTATTTTCCACTATAAACGCACTAGAGCTTCCATGAGAAATCTACATAATCAAAGGATATTTTCTCCCTTCCACTCTTCAAAGTTAGCAAAAAAACAAACAAACCTGAAAACCATTTCTCGGAGGAGAAACAGACACAATGAAATAAATTACTTTTACAGCTTCTTCTTAAATTGTTAAATTATTAACAAGAACAGAAATTGGAAAGTAGCACCTTTAAAAAAAAAGGCTTTGGTGCATTAAAATAATGGGAGCTATAATTTTTAGAGCTGTATACAGTACAGTATGTACAGAAAAGTAATAGGTCTCTCCATTAATTTTTAAATCATTCTCCTTCCTTAGCCAAGGTGCTATTTTTCAGGCTGTATCCTTTGTATGGAAGCTATAATGTTGCCTGCTGTGCCAAAGAAAGAGGTGAGAAAAGAGAGAAATAAAGTCAGTAGGGGCCAAATCATGCTCCCACAAAATTAATAGGAGTTTGTTCCATTGTCTTCAATGGGTGAAACACATTGAAACACAAAAACTAGTAATTTTAGCTTCTGTAAATGTTGAGAAAATCAAGCATGTCACACAGTTTGGGGATGGAAGGCTGCCTGCTTGCATGTCTACATTAAGGTAACAAATTTACTTTCATTTAAAATAGTATTTCATAACAGTAGACAATAATTTTCTGATCATTTTCTCTTCTGCCTATAATGATGTAGCCTCGTCAAAAGGGAATTGGAATAGAAAATTCTAGGTAAAATATAAAGAATTCAGGAACTCTGAAGCAATAAGAGTGAGACAAAGGTGTGTTTTACGAATAAGAAAAATTCTGTATTTAATGCTTCTCCTTATTTTCACTCAAATAGCTCAAGTTGCTAATGTTATAGCTTTAACTACCCAGTTCCTATTGAAAAAAATGACAAGAAAGAATTAAGTTACTGTTCCATTTTTTTGAAAAGTCCATTTTTTTCAAAAGTGCAAAGCTAAATATATTTGCAAAGTTGGATGCAGCAGGGATCACTTAATTGACTCTGGTGGTCTTTCTAGCAAGTATAAGTCTAAAAACACTAAGCTCCAAGTGCTACAAACTTCTACACTCTCTTATTTTTAAATATATGAATCATTCCACTGACTTAGCTGGGATTTGCTTTTACATCTGAAGTTCAGCAGGACTCAAAAGTGTTGCAGCCACCCGGCCTAACGGATGTTGATGAGGCACTGCTGACCTGGGGAGGCATTCCCCACACAGCCCCCTCCTTTCCCAGGCCGAGTCCAGGCCTTTTTGGCCCTAGTCATTGCAGAAGCACCACCTACGCTCTCCGGGCCTCCCGCCCTGCCGAGGGCACGCTGATGGGAATAGCCATGAGCAAAGGGGACGAGTTGAGTGGCACATCTCAAAGCTGAAACTGTGCCTTTCTACTGCTACCAGCTCTTGTGTAACTTACTGCGGATTCTCCAGACTCTTTTAGAAGTTTTAGGAAAAAATCCATTCTCTGGAATGATCATAGCTAAATCTCATCTTTCTTTGGAAAAAAAAAAAAGAAAATACAAAATGTGAGAGGTGATATTTCTAGCTCATTTGATGAACCTCTTCATATCATATCTATCATATTTTCATCATTTGAGGAAGATATCTAGAATAAATATCAACCTAGACTTCATTATGCTTTCAATCTCATGATTTTTAAGGTGAATTAAGCCCCCCAGCTGAATGGGAGCTGAGTCATGAATCCCCAGGGCTGGCTCCCTGCTCCACAAGGATACCTCACCTGTGATCTTGCCTGGGATGCCCACCCCATGCACAGCCCCACATGGCAGACTGTAGCTGAAACAAGAGGAAGGGCTACTCAAGTGCCTTTCGCTTTGGGGCAGCCAGTGTCCCTGTCAGAATGATGAAAATGTTGTCCTTTGTCCATGACAATGGCACCAGCACTAATTATTTGGATTATTTAGACACCCTATGTCCATCATTGTGGCATTCAGTCGTCTTCTCCTCTACCATGAGAAAACTCTCCACTCCACTCCAAAGGGTTATTCATCAAAAAGAAATCTAACATTTTAACAGGCAAGTTGGAGAGAGGGTACTAAGTGAACCAATTTTCACATCACAGTTAAAACCTGTCAACAAAACAATATGGCCCAGCTGCATTTAAAAATGTTCGGTGCTACAGCAGATATTGCAACAGCAGCTAGTGAAACTCTGCATGATTAGGCAGAATCAGAAAATTTCAGTATAAATAAGATGATAATTATACTATATTTGCCAAATATCAAATGATCTGACCTCAAACTCTGCTGCAAAATCCAAGCAAAAGTGGCAACCCACATTTGCAAGCACTTCAATAAACTGAAGTGATTATTTTTTCCACTCAATTAGCATTCTTTACATAAGCAAATTCAAATGATATTGGAATAACACACATAAGCCAGGCAAATCTAAGTCAGGTAAGGTTGTAAAAAATATGAGCAAGCAAGAGAGGTAGCAGAGAAATACTGATTGGCACCACTGGCATTCAGATGGCTCCTCAGTTTTAAATTAGAGAGAGGTGCAAAATTTAAATTTACTAACCACAAATGCCTTTGATCATAGGCAAGCGTCCTACACAAGAGGAATATTTAGAACTGTGTCCCACATATGACTCCTCAGCAGCCCTCCCTCTGGGAGAGGGAATCTCCCCCACACTTGGAGAAACAACAAACCCTCTGTATAAGTTTTAAAAAGCTTGTTTGACTATAGCTCATAATTTGATTCTGCTCTATTACTCCTAAAAGGTTAATACTATTCTTACATGCATAGCAGGCAACAGGCCCTATCAGACTCGTGGAAATCTCTGGCAAGTATAGACAGAAAGTTAAATATCTTGTAGGATCCGTGAATATTCCATGGACAGCTGAATAACTAGCCTCCAAATGAAGGTGCTTGTCAGATCAGAATAGTCAGAATTGATTAAATCATGTTTGGTTTATTGGCATTGTCTGAGCATCTCACAGATTAAAGTAGAAACTAGTTTAATAGGACTTGTGAACAAGATTTGACATATTTTTTTTAAACTGATAAAGTTGGATGTTTGCAAACAGGGTGTGATTAACCAGACCTGACTGTACCTTGATAAACATAATAGTATTTTAGGATTTTTAACAAGGTTCTCAGGGCTTTCAATGCATTTATTTTTGATGTTCATATATCTGTGGTGAAGTTTCACTGAAGTTGACGGCAGCATCCTTCTAGGGCAGGAACTTGCCCCTAATCTGTAAACAATCTGGACCAAATGTAACTACCAGTGAAGTCAGTGGTGGACGTTAGTGTGTACGTGTAAGCTAGCTTCAAAATTACAAGCCTTACAACACAAAAGCAAGCAAAAACCTCAACAAGCCTTGTTTGCCATCAGAGTGCATTTGACAATATCATCTTAATATTAGGCGCGAACTCCCTAGTGTGACAAAGGCAGCGTCTTTCTAATTGCTCTGATCCTTCCCTCTCAGAACTGCCCCACCTTTGCGTGTGCATTTGCCTCGCTGCAGGAATATGTGGGACAAATACATCTCATGAAGGAATATAGGAAGTCACTGAGCTAAGAAGAGATGAAAAGTTTTAAAGAAAATCCAGTAATATTGGGAAATAAAAATCCTGACGTTTGTACAAGCTTCATACCCTCAGTTTGTTACAAGCCAAGACTCCTTGTCCACAGCACAGTGTTATTAAGAAGCCTATTCCATCGAATACTTGTATCTGAAACCTTCCTAGCTAGTCTAATGGGCTACATGTGGGAGACAGATCTTCTTACCTTGATTACAGGCTGAATTTAGTCCAGGTCAACTTACCAGCTACTGAAAACACATTGGAAGCATAAGGTAGCACGCAGTAAATTAAATAGAAGAGGCCAACAATTTAACAGCAGTGGTGTGGTTGGCCTAAGGATAGGATACAAACGCTTTTGAAGTGAGAAGTAATATCTTTTCTTAGACAAACTAATGCAGTTGGATAAAGTGGACATGTTTTGGGACATACCATTCCTTCCCCTGGTCCAACCCAGCAGCAACAAACTTCAAGCCAAAATAGGTTAGAAGCAATAATCTAGTCTGAAAGAGATATTGATCTAGGGTTCATTAAATCTTCCTCATACCCCATTCGCCTCTACTCTACAGATGCCAAAAATGTGTTTTTCTCTCTGCTCTCAGGAGCTAAGATGTCACTCTCCCCTTGCTAACAGTCAAATTTCCTCTCTCCTCTCAGTACCTTTTCCTGTTTTGTCTATTTCTCCACCTCTGATCCTGCCCAGGAACCTCAACACTAGTGATTCCCTAGAGAAAGAAGGGAAGGATAAGGGGGCACTGGTTGCTTATCTAGTTGCTTATTTTCACTAAGCATGTAGAGACTTAATCTCTGAGGCCTTTACCCTGCAATCAACTGTGATTAAAACCGGTCAATGAGCTGGAAAGTTACTGAGAAGGAGAGAGAGAGACGTCCGAGAGCGTGTACCAGAGTGCACAAGAGTCCGTTTCTTAGGAAACCTTGCTAAAAATGCAATATTTGGAGTTTTTCCTTATCAATTACTTTGTATTCATCTTGTCTAGCATTCATTGCAATTATCCACTATTTGCCTAAAAACTGGAGTTTGCCCCTTCCTTTTTTACAGATGAGTTCAAGTATGTAATAACTAATAACAAGCAGCGCTACAAGAGACTCTAGCTTAGCTTGTCAAAGATTTTCTGGCCGCATGTTGGACTTTTCTTAAATGACGCTTGCACAGGTTACCTTAAACTGACGGTCTTAACTGATGCAGACATCTGCACAGGCATTGTACTTCAGTGCATGTGTTCCAGTTTAGGATAGATATCAGATGAAGTTAGGAGATGCTCTCAGAAACCTTGCATGGAGCAGTGTGAAGTACTGCCCTCCAGCTGTTTACTTCTCCCCTTTAGTTTAAGGGCTATATCCCTAAACTGAAGTAAGTCCTGAACTGAAACAAGTGCTTCCATACAGAGGGAAGTTCCACTAACTGAACTCCAGTGTTTTGAAGACGTCATTATCAATGTTGTTGCAAAGCTGTAGGTAGACAAGACTTGTGATGCACACATTGCCAAAAACTGAACTATTAATGTTTAAAAACTCTCGACACAGGCCAAGACCAACTAGTAGTATTTAAATGTGTTGCATTTTTACTCACTGTGTGGTGAAGGACACCTTTGCGAATTCTCTTACAGTGTTTAGCAATCATGAACAGTCCTTTAATACTGTTTTTCTTATAGGCTGTACATAACATGCCGTTATTTTGTACTGTGTTTTTCACACAAATTACTGGCAACAGGAACAACAGTATCAGACGTGTTTCTGGTCTTCCCAAAAGGTTGTCTTTAATTTGTTCTCCCTTGCAGTTGTGTTGTGCTTTAGTGCACTGCCACTCAAAAATTTCTGAGGGCTCACTCACCTGCCCATGCTCCTGAAGGGTGCCAGCAACCCTGCTTCCCCGAAACTGAGTAGCTGAGAACCTCCTCGAAACCTGGCCCATTGGTGCTCTTTGCCAGAGAGCTACGTACCCCCTTGGTAATAAGCAACCTCTCCTCTTCTGTCTTGCTGTTTCATGGAAATGGTGTATCATTGCAAGTGAAGGGTGCAGTGACCTTCCAGAGGTAGCTCTCACAAGTGCAGTCTGCAAAAAAAGAAGAAAGAAGTCATATGGGAAGTCCAACTGCCTACTAAACAATTGTTTGATATTTGCAAGGAAGCTAGCTGGCTGTCCAAGGAAAAGGATACTGAATCATCCTCTTTGTCCTTGGTCCCTGCACAGTAGAAGATCTGCTGTAAGTCTGAAAAGATTTTGGACAGTCTGGGTATAGAATAATGGTATGCCATGGGGTAGGATTCCAAATATACGGAATAGAAGGATATCCATATGTGGAAGTCCTGGATACATTTTGAGGAAGTGACTCCTACTCCATGTTCTGAGCATTGCTGGAACATTAGAAGCTCCAAATTCAAATGTTACTGGAAAGTAAGCAGTTCTCTGATTACTCTTTCCTAACAGCAACCAAGTACACGGCAAGGCTGGCTGGATAGAGATATAGTGAGATGGTTCTCATGGAAACCAGGTGAAAAAATAGCATAGAAAATAGCTGAAGGGGACATTGGAGGAAACTGAATAATAGTGGCAGGTAGATGGTAATTAGCAATCAAAACTTAATTGAGATAAACAGCTGTTTTTCCATCACAGTTACTAGGAATGAGTCAGGAAAAGTATGAAGATCAACCAGGATGCACAATTGCCTTTCTGACATAGGAAGAATGAGACAGTATTAGTGTACCAGGTGCAGACAGTGAAACCAGAAAAGGCTGAATAGTCAAGCAGGCTAAAAAGATTAGAAAGGGAGAAGTGGACTGTGACATGCTAAAGAAGACTGGTTACAGAGAATCAATTACATAGGATATAGGGAACCAAAGACAAAAAGACAGAGAAACTAAAGAGAATAGGACAAGAATAATGCACTCCATGAGCATAAAGATTGCTGGGCAGGTTAATCAGGTTCAAAATAGTGATCAGCAAACTAGATTAGGCCACTAAAGGCCTTCAGAGCCTCAGACTATATCTGGAACCCACGTAGAAGAATGCTTTCATTAAAGATTATTTAGGGTTAGGAGCTTGACTACTTTCTTTAATATTTACATGGTGAGCACCATGTGAAGGAGGTCTTAGAGACTCCTTCAGAATCCTCTCCAGAGACTTCAGAAACTCCCACAATGAGAGCTGAAGGGAGAAGCTGCGAGCCAGCACGCTGGCCAATGGGAATGTGGCCAGTGGTGCCTTCTAAAGCAAGGTGGTGGAGCTGGAAAGAGTGAGATATAAAACAGAGGAAATACTGCCTGAAAAAGCCCACCCATGCTTATGCAAACCAGACTCTGGATTTCAGCCATAAATTGCCTTACATATGAAGAGGCGGGCTAGTACATTTATCTGGATGGGAACAGCAAATGGGCTTTGAAGACAACTTAAAGATGCAAGGTTTAGGAGTCTCCGCTCAGTGCTTTAAAGGAGAAGCTTGCCAGTGCTTCTGAGAAGGGATAGGACTGTGGTTAAAGCCACCACTGTTTTGAAATTTCTGCTCAGGCTCAGTCCCTATTTCTGCTACAGGGTTGTCTTCCAGCCTTTCACAATCACTTATGATCTATTTCTGATTTACTTAAGAGCAGATCTTCTTAGAGACAGACAATGCTGAACTCCATCCCTCCAAGAGAAGAGAAGAGGTCTGTTAGTGAGGCTAAGCCACACAGGACTGGAAGTGACTTTTTTTGGTGTAGTTCTGTTCCCCAGCAAAATAATTTATTCTGGCAAGGGCATTTTTGTGAGGGTCTAACCACATGTAAGCTACAGCTTTTATTGCTGCAGAAATGTTATTTCAAGAAATCACCTCCCTAACCCACTCTGTGGTGTCAAGCAGTGTCTAGTGTCGGCTAGGGCTTTTGCAACATGTTTGCCATGATTCTGGCTTCCAGCTGAGGGAGCAAAAGGAAGAGGACAGGCATGCCTCCATTTCTTTGGGTATCTGTAGTAGCTGCAGCAGTCTAAGGCTCTGTCGAGACTTGCACACAGAAAGAAAGTTGGGATTATGGAACTGACCTTTGCAATAGTACACTATATAGATGGGAAAGGCAGATATCTCACAGCCCTCTTTCTGTTCCTTTTTACCCAAGCACAGCTAACCACAATGCGTCCCTGAGTTATAAAATATTTCTAAGGCAAAAGTGAATGGCATTTCTTGACCAATGTAATTAGATTTCAGCAGCCTGAACCCATAGGACGGTACTGTCTACTCTGTAGAATGTTAAGTCCAATAACTGGAATCAACAAACATCAGTGGAAAAAGTCTTACTTGAAATAATATATATTAATACAGTAACATAATAAATAATAAATGCTGTTAATACTGCTGTAAATAATGTATAATTCTAGATTTGTGTAATAAATAATACATAAATATGTGATTATCCTTTGAAATAATATAAAATTAGCAATTGTGAAGTGAACTTAACCTATTAACATGCTTCAGGAGATGAAGCCTACAAGTTATTTAGAGTCTGAACCACTGTGGCACTGTACTAGCTTAGCTCAGAGTAACACCAGCAGCACCACATGAGGATGCAAAGGAGCAGAGAGTTGCCTCAGAAAGCAAATAGCAACGCATTTCTCAGTTTTATGTTCAGGGTTAAAGGTCAGTTGATCTATTGGGTGTGCCATGTTTTTTTATTTAAAAAAGTTGTTTATCGCTGACTCAAGGCCTTGAGCAAGTTGTTTTCCAACAACTAAGATAAAATAAAGCAACACAGGCAGCCAACAGATTTAAGAGAATCTAAAGATCGTTCCTGTGGTAGAGCAACACAGGAATACTCTGGGCTCCAGCAGGGAGTTGTGTTTTGGCTTTGTTCCCAGAGTCCCGTAATGCATTTTATCTCCAAGCACCTTACAAACTTGGGTTAATTAATATGTATACATTCCCTTTGGGGTCATCCTATTTTATTCTCTCTGGTTTCCAGAGGGAGAAATTGATACACAGATCTTTAGGGGCAGATTTCTAAAGATTTCCATTCCCATTTAGAGTATGTTAATACAGACTAGTTTGTGATGCCATCATACACAGCCAGACTTCCTGAAGATCACCATCAAAATGTTTTGCACTCTTCTGAAAGTTGTGCCACATATTTCAGTAGTAAGGAGCTCTAACGAAAATCAGTCTTTGGGTGAATCTTTCAAAAACACAGCAAGACATTTGGTTCCTATAAGAAAAGTATCTATGCAAACTGCAGCAACCCTCGGCTTTCAAAATGGACCTATGAATTTTCAAAGGCATATTGGCACTTAAAATTGCAGATGTGTACCTGGCAGTGTTTTCACAAGCACTCGAGCTAGGAAAGTAGCTAATCCCTATCCCTAGGCACAGATGTTAATTGTGGCAAGCACCTTTGAGAAGCTGAGCAGCTAACCTTCTGAAAATACCACTCATCATCAAAAGGCTGGTCTAAAACATATGCTGCTCTCTTAAAAGTGCACTGCAATCTGTGACTTCCAGCTTCCCGAAGCGACAAAGGGAATGGAAATCTCAGGCATTGCTGTGGGATGTTTACTTTCTAGCAATGGAAAGAAACAATTTCGTTTGCAAAATCATGAAGGCAGTAATAAGGTGACTTCAGAACTGTTATTCACTAAATCCTATAACATTAGAACTAGGGAGCACTCATTAAAACTAGTAGATCAGGTTAAAGCAGACGAAGCAAAATCCTTCTTTATGCAGTCAGCAGTGAACACCTGGGATTTGTTGCTACAAGAAGTGGTGAAGGCGGACGGCGTCAGCAGTTTCCACGTGCGATTAGACAAATTCGTGGACAACAGATCCTTAAAGAGATACTAAAAGAACTACAAAAGGAGATGCCCTCTAGCATCCCATAATATATCAACTGTGGATGCTGGGGGAGTGCGTGGAAATGTGCATGCAGATACACATATTGCCCAGGCTCATAAGCTCTCCCAACACAGCATCTACTGTCAAAAGACAGAATACTGAGATGGACAAATTGTCTTTCGGGCTCAGCAGGATATTTCTTTTCTTCTTTTGTCATGGCATAAGTGAGGTGAGACGATGAAGCACCAGAATACCTACTTGCAAGAGGGAAACGGACGTTGCTGAGTGTATATGATGTAGCCCTTCATTCAGTCAGAGTGACAGCATTTGATGTCCAAAATCAGATCAAGAATGTAACAGTGTTGGGAGATGACTGTAGAATCAGAAAGTAAGTCTTACTGGTTGGGAAGGGAGCATGACATCTGCTACAGACGGAGGAGAGTACTTGTGCTGCTGGAGACTGCCTATGCAGTTCAGCTAGTCAGCAGGGCTGCTGGGAAGCACTGACGTCAAAGCACATTTTCTGTTCCCAGCACAAGCTCCTGAGGATAAACAGAAAGAGAGACACTGTTTTGCCTCAGCAAAGGATATGTTCCACTTTACTTGTAAGGAATTTAGCTAGTCAGAATTCCCTCTGAATTGAGTCAGACTTTGAACTGTTCATACCAAAGATTCATCTCTGACTTTCATGAGCTGGAGAGCTTTTGGCTGGTTGAAACTGAACCAGATGAAGTTGGCTCAAACCAGCTTTGGCTGCCTGAAGCCAATTAGTAAGCGTCTGAATGAAGATCATTACTCAAATTTCTTTACTTTGCCTATAAGTTACACTCAACTTTTTGTTGCAAATGGGAGAAAACCAGGCCCTTAATTCTGAGGATCAGTGACAACTGCACAGACTGTCAAGGGACTATCCCATTCAAGGGAGTAAATGATATGCAGAATAGTTTCTTAGAAGCTCCTCTCAGGTATGATTCAGGCTACTGATAGAGGGAAAAATCTTTAGGCTGAAAAAATCTTTAGGACTATCAAGAGTTAACTTTTAATTTTAATTCCAACAGCCTCCAGTGTGGTGTGTTCAGAACAAAAAGAGTCTTCAAAGTCAACAGATATTCCTATTCATTTCATATATCACTTCCATATAGTCCTGCATCTCATCTGTGTTAACACAATAAAAATAGGCAATCCACAAGGAACAGGGTTGTCACACAAAGACTCTATCTTTACTGCGTGCTAACCTCATGCTCTGTCCAAGTTTTCTTCCTTCCTACAGTACATGTTCACACCAGGTGTCTAGTCCTGTAGCTAGATAATTACCACACTGCTGAGGCAGGTTGTCTCTATCAGTAAGAAGAATATGGAGGTTATCAATAGGCATGGACATCCACCTCAAACATAAGCCTATAAATGCAATGGATACTATTCTTTGTACCACTTGGCCCTGTAACATTGATCTTCTGTGTCTTGAAGCCTAGACATTGCAACGTAGGCCTCTTATCCCCTTGCTTAACATATGTCGTTTCACCCAAACTGCAGTTCTCAAGTTCGCCCTATATTTGATGCAGAACAATTGTCCTTAAAATACTTATGCACTAGTGTATGGTGGAGAGAGCATCTTATGACCACTGTGCAACTTGAAGCCAAAGCGAATGAAGACAAGCAAATTTCTCAGGAGAAGAGAGAGAGAAGACAAGGAGTCAAGACGATGTCCCAGAAGCCTGTGATTACCAGCAATCAATCAGTTCTGCAATGAACCGTGTTGACTTCTGAGCAGCCACGTAAGTGAAGAAGCCCTTTTCAGCACCAACCCATCAACAGAGCCAGGATGAGCATGGGTTTGCAATATGAATGCCTCTAATAAACTGAAACTGTTCCTGCTGAGTAGTAAAACTTATTTTTTCCTCTGTAAATATTCCAGGTAGGATTTGAGATTCCTCACTCTTTTGCTGCTGGAATTTGAAATCTCTGCCTAATTATTCATCATTTCATGAGCTCCAGAAGGCAGAAAAAAACCCAAATAATTGGTCCTCATATTATTCTGATATCTGAATCAGCACAGAAAAGTTCAACAGGCAGAGATTTCACAGTGGACTTATGGAGTAAATCCTGAAGTATGACACTCGGGACTGGCAGCTGAGACCACTGTCATGGTCAGTGACAGGATTCACAGCAACAGAGAAATAGTGCTGAAAAAGGATATACCTGTGGAGGCCAGGAGTGTTCATGGACTTGGAGAAACAAAAGAGAAGACGCAACAGCCAAAAATACATCTAACACGACCTTGAGAGGAGGGAATGAGGCATGGAGTTTCACAAAAATATCAGAGGAATTTAAGTTTGTGAGCCAGACAGTCAAACCTTGAGAAATTTGAATCACCTCCACCTTAACAAGCTTTGCTAAGTCTGGTAAATGGTTCCTGAGGGAAACAATCAATAAACTGCCAATTCCCGGCAGCTCCAGCTCCTCCCTAGACCAGATCCAGTGCACCAAGAAGGATGTCAGATGATGATTTGTATTGTCATAATCAGTAAAAAAGACAGCAGAAATTTTCACAGGTTTTGGCAACCTGCTTTTCCATAAGACTCTTTTTTATAAATTGGAAGAGAAAGGATTTTTATTTTTTCATACATACAAAAACACTACATCTAAGTTTTAGACACTAGCTTTATTGCATTCCCATCTGCCCAATAGCCCAGAACTGCCAGACAGTCCCATTAGTCAGCCACACCGGACTCACTCTGCACCTCAAACATGCAGTGAAAATGGCCTCCATTATTTCCTTTGCTGTAGCATGTCCTGTGGCACCATCAGGCTCATTTGTTGGTTGTCCGTAATTAAGTCCTCATTCGTAATTTTTAACAACGCAGTCTATCTCAGACCGCTCCACCTTATTTCCCCAACCAATGTGAAACACCTAGTGTTACCCAACTGCATATGCAATTTAAAGAACACAACAGTCAAACAAGTTAAGCTGTTAGCACCACCATGTAGGTACTGCCAACGGTGCATCGCACAGACAACCTGCACTTCCTAAGTGCTGCAGTCAAACTGCCTCTTCTCCGAGGCACATAAGGTTAAAGTCTCATCAGCTGGAGCAGTAGAGTGTGTATTGGATCATCCCTAATCTGAGCTGGCCTGGACAGTCCAGTAATGATTGCTTTGTCATTCAGCGCAGTGGAAGGAGTCCAGCCCTGTCAGCAGGTTGGTTTGCCTGAGCTAATTAGGTTTGTGTGCCTGCGGTTGCCAGTTCCCACAACACAAGAGCAATATATTATAGGATCATTATTGGCTCGTTCATTCAGCTTGCTGAGGGAGGGTCCTAATATAATGCTTTGCCTTTCTTCATGCAACTGTTCTCAGTCACTGCTGGTCACACTTGTTTTCAGTTTGGTGGGGTCCCGTGTATAGCCCTGGCTCTGCATAGGAAGCTCCCACTAATAAAAGCAGCTCTTTTCCTTGATTCAGGCCTCTGTTCCCCACGGACCCATCAGCTGTTGCTATGGTCACTACTTACTGTCAACTGCTGCTTCTTTCTTCATTGGCTCTAAAGTCACCTCTGAGATACACCTATCATAATGCCTTCTGGCACTTGTTTGTGGAGGGGTGTGGATGACCAGCGCTGTCCCCACAAAAAGCAGGAACTTCAGCCAAGGATACATATTAACGGCATCTAACATTATATGCCCACCTCACAAGCGGGGTAGCCTCCTGGGCAGCAGTCTGCCCAGCCCTAGGTCCCAAGAGGGGAGTGCTCATCTGCTGGCGTGTGGAGAATGAGAGTGCACTGTGAGCCAGCAAGTGCAAGGCTGTGAACCTTGGGCTATGAGCCCAGATAACGGCAGTGTTTATTGCACTGTACGCAACCCTTGTTCAGATGGATGCATAACAGCAGTGTACGAACATGGACAAGGCAGGCGTGCAGTAGCTATCATGCCTCATCAGGTATAACCATGACTTTCCTGAGGGTTAGCATACAATGTAGACAAGGCCTAAGACTCTTGCTTTTCAGCTTTTCAGATTTCAGTGATAAATTAACTTGGTTAAACCCTACCCCTATTGAAGCTGATGAAAGCTTTGCCACTGAATGAACCGGGCTGAAACATCACCTAATAAAAATGTATTTTGTAAGCTAAAGCAAGCCTCCTTTCTCTGAGCTGAGGATTTCTGAATGTATTTTGAAAGAGAATCATCTTTGCAGAGAGAAGACAAGAAAGGAAAAGGAAACTTTGATATTTGTTTCATTCAGGTATCTATGCAAATTTACAATTAACTTACAAGAACTCGGAATAAATAACTCCTTCATAGGATTCTGAAGTACCATGGGAGCTATATTAAGATCCAGTTCTGATTTTTGCTTTCAGTGATGATTGATCTTTCTGTATTTTTAGCTTACTTTCATTGGCTTAGTACAAACTCTGGAGCAAAAACACTATGGTATTGTCACTGCATTATAGTTTTGCTCTTTTGTTAATTTTAGCCCAAGTCCTACAGTGCAGCAAAATTATTGAACTTGGTTTTGCTTAGGTCTCTAATTCCTCTACCTCCTCTATTACCATGTGGCAAGGCACCCTATAGGCATAATAAATAAATAATACAACACTGAGAGCTGTAACAAATCACAAAATACATTATTAAAAAATTAAGAAATAAATATCCTCCTCTTACTTAAATAGAGATTGATTTTATAATGTGGAATGCTGAGGCGAGCTGCTGGAAAATATATGTGGGCCTGGGGACATGGAGAATACACTGTAATGGGAGATTTGCTCCCCAGATTAGAAAAATAAAAAACCCTAAGTGGATGGATGTATTTGTCAACTGGAAACTGAGATCCCCTGTTTGTTCACAGCCCAGGTACAACGCACTGCTTGCTTCATCATGTTATGTCAGAAATGACCTGGAGGGAGCAGCTGCCTTTCCTCATCACAAACTAGGCAGTATGCCCACAGTCACGTGGTGTATAACAAAACCCCCAAAAGACAGAAACTGAAGCAGACGAAGCTTACCCTTTGTGTCTTACATTGCTTTGCAGGCTTCAAAAAGAGATTTTTGAAATGAGGAGTAGCAGATCCTTCCTCCAGGTCACTCAGCCCTCTTTCCGAGGTGCTCCTTATACAGCAGGAGAGCACTTCATGGGCTAAATCCTGCCCAGCATGGGACTCACTGCCCTGTGGGCCATGTGTGGACCCGCTGCTCCCACTGCCTTGTCAAAGCCCAGGGGCAACAAGTCAGGACAGAGGCTTGGTCAGCATGTGAGGAACAGGAGGAGCAACCTGGCGCTCGAAGCACAGCACAGACAGGTACCGCAGCATTGCAGGGACACTGCTGAACCGCAGACTGGTCTTTCTCGTTTCCCAGGAGAAGGGAGGGGACATATACTTAGCACCTCACTAAAAGGATTCCAGTTCCAGTCAAACCCAAGTCTCGTTAATGATGCCCTCTTCTCCTTGCCTCAGGCCCCTTTTTACCCTGCTCTGCGCACAGGGAAAGAACAGACATGCAAAGAGCTCGCAATTCACTTCTGCTCAGTGCCCAGATCTGTGACAGGATTGCTCGTTGCCCCACTCTTTCGGACACTTTCTCTAGAATACTGTAACCCTGCTGCGTGCTTGCAGGATTTAGGGTTGTACGGCCATGTAAAGTCATTCTAAGTACAGTTGTTGCTTTCTGTGGCTAAAAAGTAACAAGTAATACTAATAACTTGCTCCTATATATTTCATCTGCAGATCTGCTGTCTACAGGGATTTTACCTGCTCACTATCTCTGATCTCTTTGCCCCTCTGTGACTGGGACACCACTCATGTGCCCAATGTGTAGAATCACGTAACCTTGGAATTACAGAAATGCTGACTGAAGGGAGCCTGGAAGTCTTTCGTCTGATCAGGATTGTCACCAAGACTAGATCAGGTCAGCTGTGGCTTTGCCTGGATGAGTCTTGAAAACCTCCAAGGCTGAGATTCCTCAGCCTCCCTGGATAACCTGCTCCAGTGTTGCACTGCAAAGAAATTTTCCTACCCTCGCAAAGCACAGTTTTTAGCCATTGCCCCTTTTTATATCATCTATCACCACCAAGAATAATTTAGCTCTGTTTTGGCTCTGTTAAGTCCTCTTTGGGTAGTTGTAGCTCACTATTAGATTATTCTTTTGCCTCCCTTTCATATGATTAAATAACACCAGCTCCCTAAGCCTTTTCTTGCAGGTCAGGTCCTCTAGGCCCTCTTCATCTTGATCGACTTTCACTGAACCAGATTCCCAAATTCCCTCTTGAACCGAACTGGGCTCCATTCCAGGTGCAACCTCACCAGCACTGAGGAGACAGGAATAAAAAAAGAGTGCTGGCCACTCTTCTGTTAATGCAGCTCAGCAAGCAGGTTGCCTTATTCACGAGGGGAGTGCCCTGCTGGCTCAGCCTGTAGTCCACTGCAACCCCCCAAGTCCTTTGCAGCAGGGCTGCAACCCAGCTAGTCTTTCCCAGGCCTGTACAGGTGCTTCGGGTTATCCCAACTGCTGCACTTCTGGCTGAACCTCATGGAGTGGCTGCTGGCTTGAACCTCAAGTGTCTTGAGGTCCTTCTGGATTGAAGCCCTGCCATTCGCTGTGTAGGCCATTCTCCCTTATTTAGTGTGATTTGTAGATTTGCTGGAGAGGCTTTCTGCGTCATCATCCACATCACTGATGAACGTATTGAACAGCTTCAACTCAGTATCACAGAAACCAGACCCTTTTCATGTCTGGGCTTCAAGAGATCACATTTCACCTCATTACGCATGTAGGAGGGCCCAGAATAGTAGCCTAAGCCTCACCATTCCCATCAGAACAGTGCCCAGTTTTACTAGACACAGACATCTATCTCCCTGTTTCCCTCCAGCTCCTACACAGCTGTCACCTTCTGCACAGTTGTTCTTATTGTGAGTAAAGATTAGATTTTGCATCCAGCCTGGCTGAGTTTTCTGTTGAGACTGCCATGAGGAAGGCTTAACATGACAGTTGTGTTTGTCTGTGAGAGGGACTTCTGTCTCTTCTAAGAAAAGACTGACACTATTTGCCCCTAGATGGCAAGGGTCACTGAGTAGTTTTGCCTGTCCCGTCAAAAGACAGAAATTGCCTCTCTCTTAAATAAACCTGTTAGTGACTTGTACATCTGCTTAGTCTTCACATCAAAGCTGGTCTCATCAGTCTACAATACCAAGAAGTGCCAACGGGTAATATACATTGAAATGAGGGACAGTGAGGTGGAGGACCATTTAGCCAGCTCAGCTAGGCCTCCTATTCACTCTACAATATGATTATGAGATAGAAAACACTGACAGATAAACAGGTTAAAGCAGAGCTGCCTGCAAGCTATTTCTGTTCTGCAGTTTGTACAGGCAGGTCTGAACTAGCTTTAAAATAGCCATCTTGATTATTGCAAATGCTGTAGTTACAGGAGTATGCTGCTCGACACAGACAGTGACATAGGTGTTCCCTCATCTCCTACATGGCTTTGCAAGCTACACCAAGTCTGCTGCCACAGCTACACTGCCACTAGTGCCTTAACCAAGGCTGGCTGATTAGTCCATGGCTGCACAGCATAGATGTACCGATGTACCTCCTGCGTCTAAAGAGGAGGAACAGTGTTCCAACAATACAATTCAGCTTTAATTTTCGCCTAGAAGAGATGTGGGTAATTTGAACAGCCGGCCTAAGGAGGGCCCCTGCATGGACCATCGAAGAGGTGGCTGGCCAGTCTGTGCAGCTCCTTCAGGGGGAATTCTTCCTCACTTCCCCCTTTTTGCAGATCCTTTTATCTTCTTGCAAATATCATTGCTGTTAAGGTACATTTCTTCCTAATGCCACACACATTTTTAACATTGCTTATGTGTACTGCTTTTTCATATTATTTACCTAGCAAGCAGAAGGATTAAAGGGACTGCTTTATTTACTGCTACACAAATGCTCTGCATCAGTGACAGCATCTTTGGATATGCACACAGCTACCATTTAACGACTCGCAGATATGGAATTTCTATGCTTGTTACAGTGGGGATGTATTTTATAAGATGACTGCCTCTGACAGCACACCAGTCCTGGCATACCTTATGGTAGCATATTATGGCAACAATTCATGACGGATGTCCTTTTGCTATGAATCCGTTTTGCTTTAAACTTGGTGTATCACAGTGCTGAAACAGATAGCACAGTACACGCTTCTCGGTAGCAATGATGTGACGTCAATTTCCCCTCTTCTGTTTTCACCCTCCCATTGTCCTATAGGGAAATGCTAACCCATCAGTGTCTGAAGGAATGGCCATAGTTATTTTTGATGTAGCAAAAAGAACAGAAGAGACCATATTACCCTTTGTGATGTGAATAATAACTAGATAAAATATCTGAAGGGTATTTATTCAACACATGAATTAAATTTCAGGGCTTCAAAAATAAACATCAGTGGAAGTTTAAAAATATACTTCGCCAAGTGCTATTTTTACAGGGTTTTTATTTGCTGAATTACTTTTGTTTTTACAGGAGATGACATTTAGCTATGATGGGAATATATTTTATACTCTTTAATAGGTTATTCTAAAATTAATTAACTGCTTATGTGTAAAGCAGTTATTTAAGGAGAGGTCACGAAGGACCAGATTCTCTAGGACAGCATGTCTGCTTAATCTTAAGAACATAAGGACGGGGTCAGGACACAAATCCATGTAGCCCAGTAACCTGCTTCCCACGGTGGCCAAGGTCACAGCTGCTATTGCAGGAGCCAGGCTGGCACGTCCCACAGGCTCCCTGTACCACTGGGTTAGAGGCCGCACCGCAGCACACGGGGAACCTCCCCACATCTACTGCCCTGGCAAACAACAGGCTGGGGCATGGGGGATCTGCATGCACCATAATTGCCACCAGCCTGCTCTGGTGTTGGGCGACGGGCAGCGAGGAGATAGCTGGGGGAGAGGAGTGTTTGTGCATCAGCAGCCCAGGCCCTCGTCCCAGCTGGAGGGGCTGGGCCAGGCTGGGGCGGACTGAGGAATCGTGCACCCTTGCAGCTGACAGCCTTCTTGTGCTTCATGGCCCTCTCTGCAGCTCTGCCCACTGCTCTGCCACCCCTAGCCACCTGCTTGGCCGTTCCCACAGTACCTGCCACGAGGCAGCCGACTTCCTGCCCGCCTGGCAGCTTTCTGCCTTCTGCTTGAATCTGAATCCCCAGAGGATTGAATCCTTCACCCCAGAGGTGAAGCTGGCTGTTATGCAGGTTTAAATGGCAGGACAGATCTTTTCAGCTTGGATGGGAGACGGCAGCAGAAGCAAGGACACTTGTAGCACATAACTTTGCTTGGGGGCAGCTTGAAGCTCACCTTTGTGCTTGCTTGGTTCCGCCAGCTGCAGGGAGAACGTAGACTGGTGCGAGTCAGGGAAACTGGAGACAGCAGACCGCAGATCCTGTCCTTTGTTCTCTGTCTTGCAAGATGGCTAAATGCCAACTCTTAATTATGTTTCAGCATTTTCCCTTTTAATGTTAACGTCAGTGTTAATTAAAGAAAGCCAGTGCCACTCGATTCATCTAGGCCAAGATGGCCAGTCATTCCAGAAGTAAATAGGTACAATCCTTTTCATTTTACTGGATTTGCATTTACTTACATACTGTATTTATTTGGCCCTCTGCCTCTTAAAATTATGCTCCGAGAACAGAAGAACATTTTGTTTGGCAAATTACCTTTGAGTCACCCTTTTTTTTTGGAAAGGCTAGGCATACAGGTACCTTTCTGGACTTCTCTGTCTTGGGATGTGGCATGAAATAATATGCTAAGTAATTTGATCCAGCAATTAAAAGCAAGGCATGAATTACACTAAACTATCACAGAGAAAAAATTAATACTCTCGTAGCTATACTAATACTGTAAATAAAATATCACGGGTGATTATAAACCAATTTATGAGCCAAACCATCCCAGAAAAATGTGAGAACTTCCTAAACATGCAGACAATCACAGATCTGTGATTGTCTGTAGGGCAAGGTCTGTAGGGCCTGATTCTTAGAAGACCTGAGACCTTGCTTCACAGTTTAATCCGAAGTCAATGAGAGTCCTATTATCGGAGGAGTCTAGAACTACTGTGTCAGCAGATTGCATGAGTATTCAGCTATATATGTCAGTCATAACTTTCTGTTAGTTTTTAAAAGCCTCCTAAAATTTGATGTTGTTTGGTACCAGTTAATATTCCTTATTGCTTCTGAGGGCAAAGGTAAGAAGGAGGAACTCCTTAAGTTAGTAGGTTTGAGACCTCATTTCTGAAATTTTGACCCATGTTCACACCTGACAGCCTTTATGTCAATTCTGACATTCTCTGATGAAAAGATGAAAAACAAATGAAAGGTGTTGCCCTGGGTGATGCGAGAATTAAATTTCTTAATGGGCTGTGGTATAGCATGCTGAATTTTTTACTTAACCTCACAACATTGTACAGGAGATACCAATATCAGCCATTATGGACAATCCTATGCTATCACAGACAGCCACATCATCTGATTCTTTTCATTAATTCCCAGTACAGAGAGCAAAAGAACTGGCAGAATACTGAAGGGTGGTGAATGAAGAGATAATGAGGCTTAAATCATAGTTCACAAACAACTAACATTGTAAAAAAAAAAGTCCAGATCTGGTCATCTCTTAGCTGATCAAAACTGAGTATATATCACTGCTTATTATCTTATTTATATTATCTTATATATCTTAACAAACTTCTTCTTCAGCTAAAGGGGTAAAGATCTGTTTCTGTAGCAGGAAATTGAGGACTTAAGGCTATTGTCACAAGAATTTCCACGTTTATAATGGAGTGGAAACAGGGCAGCCCTTATGGCCATGGACTTTGTCATGCAACGCATGGGTCCAACAGGTCTAGCAAGAGTGATATGCTGATCTCCTACCTATTTACTTGTCACAGTCATAAAAGTGTGTTTCAGGGGCAGACAATAAGCACTCGTCTAGAAAAGTTGTTTTGAGAGTCATGAAATCAATCGTCTGTGAAGCAGCAAGGATTGATTAGATGGTCAATCCATACTGCCTGGACATTCTGGCAGAGCAGGCCAGATTAATATCTTGGGGAGTACCTTGCGGGCTGTACAATGTGGCCCATCGCACACACTGCACAGGACCAGCATGCGCTTCCTACTTGTGAGTGAACGCTTAATGAGTGTGTCCTTCACTGCATGTGTGCCGATCTGCTACTAAACATGCACTGACCACAGAGCAAGCCACTTTTACTTCAGGTGACATGGTGTCCCAATGAGGTGATACTGGAGGGACTGAAGGGACAAGAAAAAGAAAGTGATTAGCAAAAGATAACCAAAACAAGTCATATGGTCCCTGTCATAGAGGGGCTTTCCATAGGCCCTTCTGAAAGGATAACTGTTGTTTTGGTGGGCTGAATCCAATTCAAAGATCATCAGTCAGATGCTCTTGGATAGGATGAGCCACTTTGTAGATTTGCAGTGTGTTGATCCTTCTGATCTCCCTTCAGAGGAGGTTTTTCAGATTGTGGTGTGACCGTCCTGTAGCGCATGTTTACCTTCAAGCCAAGCACGAGCAGAATGGGAACATCTCAGGCCTCTGAAAAGCTTTCAGAACAGTGGCAGTAAGCAGATGATCTGAGATTTCCACAGCTGGAATCATTGCAGCCTTTGATTAACACATTTGTGGTTCTCACTTACTAATACTCTATCCCAGCACTAGAGCTAATGGGAAGCACCATTTGATCTTACCCAAGTCAGGCACTGAACCCACTGTCTGTGACTCCTTTTCCTCCCTCGAGCTCTACTTGTCACATCTTTCAGAGGACAACAGCATCCAGAGTCACAGAAAAGTTATTGCCTATATTTGCTACTTCCTCCTGTGAGAGCAGCAGGAGAGGGGCATAGCTGTATGTGGCAGGCAGGGAAAGGAGTGCTCTGTTCCCTACTGCGAGTGCAACACCAAGATGTCTGCAGAGGCAAGCAACAGGCTCTGCTCTCTGCTACTCAGCACCATGATGCTGGATGGATGGAGGGATGACATCTCTTAGGGCCTTAGCTTGGGCTACGTGGTGGGAGAAAAAAAGATTGCTTTTTCCCAGAGCTCCAGCTGAGTGATGGGGCAAAAGAGAGGGCAGGCACTCCAGTATCGAACCCCATCGCCACTGGCCAAGCCCAGTGCCCATGCACCGGGGTTGAAAGCAGTGTGGCAGCCAGACTTTCGGCTGGGTCTCCAGCAACTGTCAGCCCTATCCTTGTTGCACACATTTATTTTGTCCTCTCTGTCCTCCCCAAATGGTAGTGGAGCAAGTACCCTGTCATATCATCCTCATTGCAAGTGTGTTTTAATGCTGTTAAGCAGATTTCCCACACCACGCTTGTCCCTTCTTCTCCATTGATCAACTGATGAGCGTGCACCATCCCCTATTATTTGTGCATTTTCCCAAGTGAGTTTTCCTGCCCATGGATTTAGAGTATTCCTATGAAAATCTCTTCTGCACTGCTCCATCTCTTTTCCTTAATCTAAACAAATCTGGATACTGCAGCTTCTCTGTTGATTTAGTGAAGGTCCTATAACAGGGGTTCAGCAGAGTTTATCTACTTTTAACTGGACAGTATGGAGTTTAGCCGTACTCCCAGCCTGGCCTGTGCTCAGTGAGTTTCCTCCTTTTTTGGCCATCACATTATTACTTTACTCCCATTGTTTGGCCCTTCCTTGCCCAGTAACATTTTCTCAACAGATGGGTACTGTACTTGTCAATCGAAAGATTGATAGATAATTAGTAGGAGATGTTCTTGTGGACCAAGTGGCTCAGTTAGGTGCCAAGTTGAAAGCGGCAGGGGGCTGCAGAGTGACTCAGTATCCCCAGCTATAAAACTGGGACAGTAAGGTCCCCCCTTTTGGGGGAAATGCATTGAAAAGAGTTGAGGAAAATCCTGTGAAAATCCAGTGTTCTTCTAACTCATTAAAGTGAAGCAAGTACTTTGGAAAAAAAAAATCTGGGAGGCGAGCTGCCTCGATTTTCACAGGTTCACAGAACAGGAAGTATTTGTCACCCTGAATAGGCTGTGAAATGTATTTTTAACATGTTTAATTACAATTGGCATTCCTGCAGCACAGTATAATGCTAGAGGTGGCCAGCTCTCTGGAAAGTGATCGTTACGACATTAGCAGTGTGGGAGCCCTGCGGGGGAAACTGTAAGCCAGTTTCTAGCTCCCTTTTATCATTAAATAATCTTTAAAAGCTAAGCTATCTGCTTCATTTTAAGTGGCTGAACAGTAAGCATTTTCTCCAAAACAATACTAAAAGCAGGGATAACTTCGTTTTAGAGTCAACCATATCGGCCTTCCACTCAGTAATGATACGAACGTCATTACCTTTGCTGTAAGATGGTTATTTCTGTCCACTTGTAATTATGAACCGCATAGATACACATATACATGCATACATACAAATGCTGCCTGCTTCATTCATGGTGAGAAGTGTTTCTTATCTTCTAAACCCTTACAATTAGATACTCACAAAAATTGTAACTCCTTTCCCTTTATGAAGTAATAGCTATGCACACCCAGTGGGGAATTTTCGATGGTACTGGACTGTTAAATTGTCATGGAAATAGGCCCTATTGGGATTCATCCCTGAATTCATTCTAGTATCTCCCTTCCAACTCCACCAGGCAAACTGCTGAAACGTCACTCTCTTTATTCCCCATATTGCCCACTTTCCTCACTAATGTGGTGTTTCCCTTACTCCCACAGTAAAATATGAGTGACAACAGAAATGAAGAGCCATGTAGCTGTGGTTATGGCATTACTTACTCGGCTGAGAGCTGCTGCTGCACTGCAGCAGCTTCAGCAGCAGCACTTCAACAGCAGCTGCAGCTGCTGCTGCTGCTGAAGCCACCCAGGCATGGCTGTTCCCATGTCTTGTGGCTGGGAGTGCATGCATACTTGGAAGTGCTGTTGGGAGCAAAAATCCTCCAGCCCCCTTGGCATCTCTGGTAAACCCACCTCTGATATCAGGCAGGGATTCCTCACCATTTACAGTGGGGTCATGTTTACCATTGAGAGCCAGCTCAGGGGCTGGAAGGAGTGTGTGAGTGTGTGTGCGTACATGTGCGCTTATGCACGTGTGAGTGTGTTTGTCAGGGCAACACTGCTCATGGGTTAAATATCCCTGCTAAGAGAGAGGTTTCATTAGTGCTTGTATGGCCCCATGCTGTCCCCTGAGGGAGCCAGACAGCTTCCAGGGCCTGGAATAGTAGCCCTGCATGGCACTGCTTTTATTGTATAAGCATACCAGTATGTATAGGGACAGGTCAGGTGTATCTGACATGGTGTTGCACTGTATGATAGAGCTATGTCTTGTGCCATGATGTGCCAAAACATATACAGATGCCTGCTATGATGTAACTTGAAAACTGTTGGCTAGAGCTACTCTGAGAAGGGATGCAGTGTGAGTACAAGGAAGATGGTGGCAAACACACCGTTTCTTCCACTGGGTTCTTCCAAATCAGACTGAAAAGCAAGTGAAATAGGTACTGAATCCATGAATAAACTGGTCGTTTCCCGCTGCAACCCTGTCTTTCAAGGGAGTGATAAATCACCTGGTAGCTTACCCTAAGTTAAAGGTGGTTATGGACATCCTATTCCAATCAGCCACAAGCCACAAGGAATCTTGCCCTCAGGCTGGATTAACTCTTGGTGGCAAGAGAACCCACAAGGTCAGCCTCACCCTCATTTTCATCCCATTACCTCTTCCTCAAATTCAGTGCTTTCTTTACCAGCATCTGTTATGGACTTTCTCGCCTCTTCAAACCGACTTTTCCTCATTTCAGCTTTAGCAAGATTGTAAAGTATTAGGATTACTAAACATTGGACCAGATTCCCAATTCTTTAACATCTATTCATCAACACTGTTTCTCAAAAGAGCAGAGAACTACTATGGATTTACAATAACATGACCAGATTAGTGTCTTCCTAGCACCTCTACAGCAGTATTTTAAACATACTTGTTTTCTACAGAAATGCAGTGTGGTATTCAAATAAGGCCATACCTCAAAGTTATAAGTTTGCCACTACAGTTAATTCATCTTGCACCATCCTCTGTCCTCATTACATTTTTATTATAAGAATTAATACATTTTGCCATTTGCTATTCTGGTTACAATCATGAAGAAGTCGTGAGAATGAATACATTTTGTACCACTTTGTCCTCGTTATAATTTTAAGATGTTCTCTAGAATGGATTAATTCAATGCCACTTTTCACTCTTTATCCTGAGAAGGAAAATTAAAACAGCTACGAAACTCCAGCAGGCACTGTTCTCTAGCTATTTTGTTATCAGTCTAGAGATTTTATCAAGAAGAAAAATAATAATAAAATATTTAATTCTGTTTGAGAGAGAATGCAGAGGGAATGAGAAAATGGTGCAGATGACCCAGTCCTTGCTACTGTCTCAATGTCATAAACTCATGCCCTGTTCAGATGCTGTAATTATAAAGATACGATTTTCATTAATTCACTATTTCCCAAGCAGAGTGAAAAAAATATTTAAAAATTAACAGTAGCACTATTTAGAGTTCTGCCATCCAGCTTCCCCAGAAATGTTTGTCATTTCCTGTTCATCATGCAAACCTGAAATAAAAATAAAGCCAAAGAAGTAGAATATACTCAAAGAAGAGCACATCATATTAGTAACTGAGGTATACAAAATCTATCATAGATGACCAGGAAGATAATGCCAATGCATTTATCCTAGGATTTGATCATATTCCCCTTAAATCAGAAATAAACTTTCTATTGATTGCTACGGGTGTTGGATCAAACCTGTGCTCATCATGTGGAAACCAAGCTCAAAGCAGCTTGAAGGATTTTCCTGCACTGGGTGAGTGATCTCTGCCAGGCACTGATTGCAGTCATCTCTTTCCTGAGTACCGCACTCTTTTAAGTAGCACTGCCTCAGATCCTGATGAAGACTTGCTCTTTTTTTGGAGCAGCGCATTGAGATGGCTGAAGTTTAACAGAAGAATGGAGTTTAAAGGATTCCCAATGAATGAAACATGGTCTGCAGATATCCTAATGGGTAGAGAAATGAGAGCCTTCAGGGAAAACTCATATAATCATCATTAAAAAGCTGAGCTAGGATGTTGTACTTCTGCCATACTCTCCCAGTAGCACTCCCAGTAAGATATACTAGATAAGATACTAAATTAAGAAAAATTCCTTCTCCATAGGTGAGACAAACAGAAACTGAAAACATGGTAAAATGGGGCCTGACGTACCTTTCTCAATAGCATAGAACAGGAATAATTCAGCTAAAGTTATTTGAGGTGCATGACTGTGAAACCAATAATTCCCCCTTAATATGACACAAGAAGGGAAAGATTGATTACATCACATTATACATTAGCGGTCACTGCTATGTTGTTAGTGAGCATCTAGTGGTCTTCCTATGTCTGCAGAGCTCTTCTTCATGCCCAACTCTCTTATTCTTTCTTAGATTGGGACTATATCCTCACAGCACATACATATCCAGAGCACGCATTATTGCATGCTAAAACTAAACCTTCATCTTCCTACTTTACCCTGGGAGGGGAAGGGGGAATGACGAATGGTTGCCAGGTTGCTTCTAAGACACAAATGGACAAGAAATCCAAGTTTTGATGCTTCAGACCTTGGAAATGAGCTTTTCCCCTCAAAACTCCAATTCAGATATGGATCATCTCAAAAGTGAAGGGAATTTGTTGCTGCCTACAGGTGGTTTTTTTTGATCTGGTGTACTAAATAACTGTGTGATCCTGACTCCCCCTGGACATACACTTATATCACAGTTGACACCCTTGGAGGCAGCCTATTACTGAACTAAAAATGAACTTTTTCTCACTTACTCATCCAAGCAGCCGCTTTGCATCGAGTGAGGGACTTGTGTTAGGGACAGACCGGAGAAGCGTCACCTGCGGCCGCTGCTCTTCATCTCCCCTGCGGCTGGCTCAAGGCCTTTGCAGGGCCTGACACTACATAAACTCTAAATTCACTTAACATAATAATGAAAGGAACGTCCCTTTGCATGCAGACAGCAACAAATTCTTTATTTTTAACCTTTGGATCTATTAAAAAGAGTTATAAGGTTTCTAATGAGCGGCATTTACCATTTTAAATTATTTCAGCCTGAAATTGCACCTGGTTTCCTGCTACACAGTTTGAAAGATTTATAGGCCCAGATTCTCAGGACTCTCCGAAGAAAAGTGGGGGCGGGGAGCAAAGGAGGGAAGCTGCCAGGGAAAAAATAACTTTGCCTTTGTCAGGGCACTGCGGGCACCCCTGGCCCTCACTGTCCCTGTCCGTCCCGGGGCCTCCCTCCACCCGGCCCCTGCCCAGCCACAGGCCCGATCCCGACCCCGACCTGCAGGCCCCACGGCCACCCGTGCCTTGCTCCCTCGGGGCGGGGGACGGGCCCTGGCAGCCAGGCCGTGCCCTGCCCTGCCCCACCAGCAGCCCCCACCGACACCAGCCTTCAGCCGTGTCTGAGGTGCCAGCCCCCGTAGCACCCTGACAGTCCTCTGGCATTTCAGGATGTGTCTGCATCACCCTGCACGAACCGTGCGGTGGAGCAGTTTGGGGTACGCTCCACTCACACTGGCCATCAAACATCCCAGCCCACTGGTGATGAGGGGACGTGGCCCTGGGGGTCCTGGCCAGGAGGCTTCCGGGCAGCCCCTTCGCCCCGGGATTTGACACACCATCTGCGCTAGGCCTAGAGCGAAGCGCGGGCCAAAGGCTTGGCTCAACAGGGCTTAGTCATTGCCAAAGGGTGGGAAATGTTTTTTAATGAGCAAAAGCGCTCCATTTGATGTTGCATGTTTGCTCTGATGGAAATCTTAATTTTTCTTAATTGTTTCCTATAGGTATTCACAGAAGGCATTCTGGGTCAGCACGGTGTTTGCAAAGAGTCGATGCGGCATGAAAATACAAGGGATGCGATTGGAAGTGATCCTGTTCTTCAAGCATAAGTAACACTCCAGCACCAGCTTGGTACTGCACAGTGTCCCCTCTCATCTGGCCTCGCACAGCCTGGGACGTCTTCCAGACCATATATGAACCTGTGCAATGTTTATCTCCCCTGGGCCCACATCCTCACTGCTTGGTCTTGCTGCATGCTTTCCTCACTGTATCTTATTCAGCTGGTTCTTGATTGTGGTTTGTTTTTTTAATAAGTATTGATAATTAAAAATATATTTTAGATTTTGATGAAGGCTGCACTGATAGGAGATCTGAGAAAATCAAATGTACCTCCAAACCCCTCATGAAGCTAATAAGGAGATACTATGACAGGGCTAAAGCTATGACACAAAGCAAGAAACCTGTGGTGGCTTACTCAGTTACTTTTAAAATGTAATACAGCTTTGATCACCTGTCTATCATGTAGATTTGTAGCCAGACAGGAAAGCGAAGCTCTTGCTACACAAGCTATTAATTTGTTTATATGCCATACTGGGTTTGACTTGACACTGGCATTATTTTTCTATTAATACAGGTAATTAAGATTGCCAAAGGAGAAGAAGTGCTTATTCACATCTAGGCTAGACTGTTGTCTGCCTTAAGACCAACTTTTGATTGATTTTTCAAACCAAAAAGATTATTCAAACAGAAAAGTGGGTGTATTTTATAGATACATGGAAAAAGAAACTTCAGTGCATATTTCTCATTTGTATATGACATACATTTCACATTACAATTACCTACATCTTCAACAAATCTAGAATCTCTTCATTTCTTATCCCACTCTGAAATTCTTGCCTATGATGAATCCTGGGAAATCAATTGGTTTAACTACAGAAGGCTGGTATGCTCACAATTAAATACTCTCTCAAGTCTCTCTGTATTCTGTCTGTATGTATTTTAATGAAGTTTTTGTTAGTGACAGAAGCCTTCTCTGTTTCAGCTTAAACTTTAGCAGACCCTTTGGGGATCTATAAAAAGGAACGTTCCTGGAACATTAAAGCAGAATTTTCACAAACTTCTTCTATCCCCTGTGCATCAAATCTACTTCCATCCGTCACACCGCATTAAATCATGCAAATACAGTCACGCAATATGATTGTTAAACTGGATCAATCATGCTCCTAATCATTGAAAGGTGATAGAGTAGCCCAAGATATCTGAAAAGATGCCAGGTGCCTGAAAGAAACTGATTTTAAAGTGAGTCGTTTTTCATGCCTTTGAGAAGACCATCTTCCCCTCACAGAGGGCTGCCTGGCATATCCTCTGCTCGAATTTTGTTGCAGGGCCTGTAATTAGCAACTAATAAAATCCCTTCCTCCCTTCTCCCCCCACCCTATCCCTAGCCTCCCTGTAGGCCAGCAGCAGGTGCTCCTATTTTCAGATGTATGTGAAATATCTGCCAAATCATTTGGCACATTTCAACTAGAAATGTGCCAAATTACCTGTCATAGCTAAACTGCCTTTTTAAAAGAAAGATAAATGCTCTCGCTGCTCAATTTGTGTGGAACGAGAGTGCCCTCCCGTGGACCTGGGCTGCTGGTGAGGCAGTCTCCCCACACCCCTGTCCCCTGGAGCCACTGGCCACCCTGAGGTGCCCCTTGTGGGTGAAGGTGCCCACTGGCACCCACTTATCCTTGCCACTATCCCATCAGCTCTGACAAGCTGGAGGGGCCACAAAATGTCCCATCAACCACAAGCCTGTTGTGACCCAAGGCCATGGCAGCTGGGTGCTCACCTGGGCAGACATATCTTCCAGAGCAATAGGCGACACAATCCTCCACTCTGTCCTCACCCCCAGTTGTAGTGTCTGTTCCTGGGTCTGACTGAATTCTTCCACCCACAGGATGAAATGAAATACCAAAGATCTGGAGGAAGGAGGTTTAACTTTCTGCATGTAGGATAGCTTCCAGGAGACTGGGCCCGAAACAGAAGACACTCAGCTGCAAGGCTTGGTACAGAGTCAAACTGTGGTAAAGGAACAACATTTTCTTTAGGAACAGCTTTAGAACTGGATGAAATTATTTACAAAAGTAGTCACTTTGGCATACAGCTCCTCCCAGCAGAGGGGAACGTGACAAGTGAGAGCAGGTGACAGGCCCTCCCTGGCTCTGAAGGTCTCGTGGCATGCAGGGCAAGAATGGTTTAAAACACTCCAGATCCACAGTAAAGACAGTGAGAAGTGGGACTGTTTTGGTGGAACTGGGCTGAGATGTTCCTCTGTGAACAGTGCTCTGTATTTTTGATGCTAGCAAAATCTTTTGATATGAGATCAGAACTTCTTGGTTTCACTTATGGTTCCAGTCAAATAAGTGAATTAGCCTTTACTGGAGATGCCAGTGAGATGCCACTGGGAGACCTGGCTTTGCCTTTCAGGCCTGTGTAGCATGAAGTATCAGCAAAGAGAAGAGGCGAGGCCACATCACAGCATCGCTATAAGGTCAGTAGCAACACAATCACACTGGGCACTTGTCTGCTCCACACTACCACAGCTCGGAAAGAAAACCATAATGGAAGGAAAACTGATGAAATCTCAGGACCAGGAAAATGCCTAATCTCGGCAGAACGCATTTTGGAATGGAACAAACTTTTTGAAGGACAGAGGAAGGGGGAGGTGTTTTATTGTTAATAACAGTTGATGACAACAGATGAAATTCTCTTTCATCTGCTGTTTGAGGCCTCATTCTTGGATTTTTTCCTAATTTTTTTTTCCTTTTATCATGATCTCAGGCTCTCTCTTTGGAGATTTTAATTATCTTACCATGCGCTCCTCCGGAATGAATAAATTATTATTTTATTTATAGCCGTCTTTATAAAAGATACTTCAAAACCTAAACTATCAGAAACTTAACTGCTTTCAGCCTAACTGCAGCCAGTAACACTTGACACTGCTTTTTTCCCTTGCTATCATCTTCTCTCCCTCCTACTAACACACAGACCCTCGGATGACCAGACTGTAGGTGTAATAGTAAGGCAGGACTGATCCCAAGCCTGTGTCTCTGAAAGAGCCATCACACCACGTCGCAAAGCTTTGCCTTTTCAAACCCATCTGAGTAAAGGAGCAGCCCCCAGGGTAATCTTGTAATTATCCACAGCTCAGCTATTGCAAAGCAGAGTGCAGCCTGAGCCCACTTATCAACTTTTCACTTATCTGGGATGATTATTTTAAATACAGTAAAGTCTCTAATAAAAAAGGAAATCATTTAATCCAGCCCTGTGACTGTACCGAGTAGGATTCTGGTTTGCATAGGCTCTTTTACGTCAGTCATCAGCAAAGTCACTGAGCACCTTCTGGTCATGCATTAAGCAATGTGACTAGCATCTGTCACATGTTTGTTTTCTCCTCTTTTACCCAGGGGAGAAGCATCTCTGTGAGTTTGTGCCACTGGCACCTTCCTGAGCCATGTAGCAGTTTTTCAGCCTGATGCCTTCTTATATCTTTTTTCTTCATAGGCGACTGTTAACAGCCTCAGAATGGGGCTAACTTTAAAATACCTACCATACAAAGCTAACATCTACTATCATTATCATCACTGTACAGCTTACCTTTCCACGGCACCTGTCAAACCAAAGCAAGCCAATGAAATAGCACTGAAATGCTACCTCCTTGGGGTAGAAGAGTGGCTGATACTGCAGCACATACTACATAACTAGAGGAGAAATGTCATTTTGGACAAGGACATAAGAACGAATTACACTAGGAAAAACATCTAGCATGCACACAGGAAAGATCTCAGAGTGTAGAGAGGTGTCCTCCCAAAGATGCCTTCACAGCGTGCAGCTTGAAGCTTATTTGCTTCAGAGACATAATGTTCTGGGCTGCTCTTATAAAGAAACTTCAATTCTCCAGACTGGTATAAAGCTATAGCGGTCTCAGACCGCTCACTCCAGTCTCCAGACAGGCCGCTTACCTGCCCATACTTGAACTGCTGTGAAAGCTCTGGGGAACCCACCACCACTATAAGGTGTTCCTTCTCCCTAGCTATAGCCAAGGATGAGAGAAGGACTCTTCTGATAACCCTCATGCTGCAGAGGCAGCAGCGTCAGAGGCCTAGGCCTAGGCTCAGAGGAAGGTTTTTCAAAAGAAAATGACAGTGGTATTTTCGATTTCTTAAATAACTTCATTACAAATCCAGGATTGTGAGGAGGGCTTTCTTTCTTTCTTTCACATTATTTTAAGCAGAAGCTGAGTTCTGTTGCAAACCTGATTATTTGGAGTGAAAATATGACCCTGTCAAAGTTTACAGGGAGTTCAACACTGACTTCAGCAGTTAGGATTTCACTATCCAAACGTAGACCCTGGGAAAACCATAGGGAAGTGCTTGTGTTACCTAGGTCCGGTGATCACATTCAGAAGTAATTCTGACTGTTAGGAACCAAACTCCCACCACGAGTTAGCTGGACACAGACCCAGTAGCGCTTAAAAGTACTCTCACATAGGAATTTGATGCCTAACTACTTTTTGGGTCCTTGGCTCTTCGCTCTCTCTTTTTTTTTTTTTTGTTGGCTATAACATTGATAAGTTCAAAGGCAGAGAGCAAGGCCTGGGTGTAGGGGGGGGTGTCTGTGCCTGTGTGTATCTCTGTGTGTGTGTGCATGTGTGTGTGTGTGTGTGCGTGTGTGGTGCTCACAGGCTGCAGGGGCTCTGCAATCACTTTTAGCAGATACATCTACAGACATGATTCAACACTTGGCAGCCCATAAAACTACCTCTCTCTCTCACTTGCTCTCTCTCTCTCTGTACTGAAATACTCTGTCTTTCCAGTCTTATGACATTTACCATACTGTCTAAATGCATCCTATGACTAAAGTGATAATAATATTTTCCCTCTGCGCCTACCTTGCCTTCAGGAAGAAGCTGTGGAGAGGCTGAGACTGGCTCTGTAAGAATGAAGGTGTAGCCATGGGATAACTTGCACAAGTTGCTGGAGCTCTGAATCACACAAGCTTCATAGTTATTTTTCTTGGCTGAGATGTGCAATGGTGCAACTGTTTTGACTTTATACAAGAAGGAAGGAGCAGAAGCGGGAAGGATTCTGCTTTGGGAGAGACCCTAACTAGAATTCACACCATCAATGAGGGTTGTAGGTCACTCACGGCCTGAATTCATTCACTTTGAAAGCATAACCCTAGGCTCATGGAGTGCCTTGAGACATATGGGCCCATGACAAAATGGCTGCCCATGGTCCAAACTGTGGTTGGATAGCTCTGAAGAATGGCACATTTCCTCCCCAATTTTTTTTTTCCTCTAGGGAGAGACTGTCTAAGTCAAAAAGCCTTGTAGTGCCACCTGCAGTAGGCAGTCATTCAGCTATTTGATTTTCTGCACGGTATGCCACTTTTTTGCAGCAGTACAATAACAATTTCCACTGCAAATTATTAAATAATAATAGGTGTGACATAGTCCCCAGGCACTTGAGCAGGTGCAGCATAAACAAGGCCCTATTCCTCCCTGTGCCTGAAGGATATCTACTGCATATAGTGTTCTGGCAGGAAAAAATGAGCAACAATAAAAGGAAGGCCCTTGTTATGTGTGAGGCAAGTCAGTGATTTTGTCACTAAAACAAGAATGGTGCTTGAATAGTTCTGTTTTTAACCTTCAATTAATGAAAAAGGGGAGGAAAAGGTACAACAGGATTGTAGCAAAGAAGCAGAAGATGAATAAATGTACTTCAGCTAAACAAATGTAACCACTTCATATGCTCCCTCTTCACTTCCATCTTCTTCTTCCTCTTCCCTCTCTCCTCTCAGCCTGAAAGCAAGACTGGAAAGGCAGGGAGGGAGGCAGACCAGCCCTCCTCCTGTCTGTGATTTGTACAAATAAGAGCAAACAATGAGATGTCTGGTTGGAGGTTTTTCCACACCACTAGAGAACAGTTCACAATGGTTTGCCTCATGTAAGAGCTGGCATCAATAGTTAACTAAGCTGCTCTCTGTGGGTGAAGGCACGGGGCTGGCAGCAGAAGGAAACAAGAACTGCTTTTTCACTTCTCTTACACTGAGCAGTGCAGTGAACCATTGACAATCCCTAGTGATGTGAATGGTGTTTATTATTTTAAAAAACTGAACTGAATTTCTTACCAGCTGCAGCATTCTGCTGTAGACACGCCCCACCCCCCCCCCCAAAAAAAACCAAAACAACTTGGCTCTATCCTGAAACACTCAGCCCGTTTGTGACTCCTAATGCTCCTGATAAGCATGCATTAAGAAAACAGTAAGGCCAACATTTGCACACTTCAGTGTCAGTGAGAAGGCAGAAAAAGCAGAACCAGGAAATATATACAATTTAAAATGAGATTTGGTAAGTATATAGATATCAAATTTACCCAGGGTGGTCATATCCAATGACAACAAACCTTTTTTTAAAGAATGTTAAACCTCACTTTCCAGCCCTGACTATTAGTGAACAGGATCTCTAAGCTCAAATAGAGATCCCATATAGAAAGAATTCCTACTGCTTCTTCTGAAAAATCTGACATCAGCCATAATTAGAAACGGAGTCTGAGTCTGGGTGGACCTTGAATCTGATTGAATATGGCAGCTCCTCATCCAGCAATGCAAGATCTCTAGGGTCTGTGAAGGCAGGGTAGATAAAATAGAAAAACATTAATGAAAATATCAGAGCAGCCTTTAGGCAGCAAGGTAGGAATATTGGTAACTAGAAACGCTTGCCAGAAGTGTCATGACTGCCGTAGGAACCTGCACAGTCACTAGCTGAAGCCAAAGGTTTCCAACCAAGGCTGCATATGCTCCTGATCTACAGAATGCTTTGCAAGCCTGTGGTGTTGACCACACATGAGAGGAAATGACTCCTCTAAGACACTGCAGATCCCCACAGCTGCGATGGAAGTCAACAGGAGCTGCTAACTGTACCAGACTTTGACACCTGAGCCGTGCAAGGTGAGTCAGGTTTTAGGAGATTTACACTCTCTTTGGCCTAAATGTGAATGCTGCTCTTTGTTTCTGTCTGGTCTGGGATGGCCTGGATGGAGCTCCCAGAGAGCAGCAGGAAGGCCATAAAGTGGCTGAGAAGGTCACTGCTGCTGCTGCTGCCCCTTTCCTCTTATTCCTCTCTCTGTGGGAGCTGACAATTTCTTTTATGTAACACAGTGTTACTGAATGTGGAGAGATCAAATTCAGTGTAAAACTGGTCCATCACTTGGGGATCATTTTTTCAGCCCCTTTTTTTGGTATCAGACACATGAGGTAATCCAATTACCTGTGAATAGATTTGTGGTACCCAGAGCTATTTCAATACTGATGTGCCTCTGTTCCTTCCTGCAAAACATGTCAAAGCAATTTATCTACACATTTGAATAAGTCATCTATGCAATCACTCTCCTTCGGGGAGAAATTTAATTTCTTCCGCAGAAGGTTTGCTGTAGCTATACAGACATGCGTAAGTCACAGTTAATTGCATAGCTATCCCTGAACTTTTCTTTTTAAACCAAGAGAAGTCATCAGAAAGTATCCCTTGACTCCCTAACTGGAACCAAGATTTGGTAAACATAGGCATTAAAATTAAACCATTAAAGAACACTTCTTCAAAGTATTTGTATCTTTAAAGAATGGTGTTTCTTCTACAAGTTGTCTTTTCCTTGCTCTTGCACAGCCAAAGGGCTCTCATTATGACTACCTTAGTGGCAGTCACATTAAGCCGAGCTCCTGCGATTCCCGCCTGTCTGCATAAAGCTATGCTCAGAGGAGCAAGCAGAACAAGCACATTACTCTGCAGGGAAATTATATAAATATGGAGGCCACATCAGCGCAAGAGTAGGAATTAAAGGTGCAGTTTTATATGGCATGTGCTGCCTCTGCTGAAGGCAGAAAAGGGAGCCAAGTTCCTGACCTTGCTGAACAAGTTCATAGTTATGACCTTCCTGTAGGGTGACAGCAGTTGAAATGTGATGTCAGTGGGTTTTAAAACAAGAACTGAAAACACATAGTGGGTATGTAGACTAAGGTAAGGGGTGTCCCCACAAGATGATGTCTTCTCGGAGTCTGGAAAGAGGTGGATCTCAAAGTTTGTCTGGTGTTTGGACAGCAAAGGTCCAGATCAATGAAGAACATGGCACTTACAGCAAAAGAAATAAATAATGATTGTAGTTTCTATGCAGCTAAGTTTGGTCCTTAACTGCAATAATTAGTACACTACACCTGTTTTTTCCTGTCTGGTCACAGCCTCATGTCCCTAACTGAAGGGCTGATCTTGCAATCATGGATTGGGCTTGGTACTTACTGCCATAATTCCTCTTTCTTTTCAGCTACTCAGCTGTTCCAGCATGCAGTTTCTTGCCAGACGCTGTGCCTGGCTTGTGGCACAAGCGATAGCCCAGAATAGGTAACGTCTCCCATAACTGACACCGGTATCCATCTAGGGTTGCTGAGAGCCAGGGCACCCTGCGGGGTGGCCTGTGGCAGATCAGGACTAATATGGATCCGGAAAACATGGCAATATTGATTGGTCTTCAGTAGAAATGGCAAGACTGAACTCTCTGGGGTATAAGTCATTCAGATGTCTTCCTAATGCTGGGATCAGCGTGCAGAGGCAGCTCTTCTGTATTTCCTGCTCTGTATGGGAAGGCTGTGAAAATTTTTCTTGTAACTACCACCAGATAGGTGACTGTAGGGTCATGATGTAGGGTCCAGCGCTCTAGCTTTCCATCACAAAAGCATTCTCCTATTACACTTCAGAGTGGTCTTTTGGCTTAGAATTTGCTGCAGGGTGAAGCTACTGCCCCATATTTCAGGCCCTGGGTCATAGATCGTTTCAGCTGGCACCAAAATGTTCTGCTGGATTCATTTCACACAGGCGAAATCCTAAAGGAAACATCCCTGTATACCCTTGCAGTTTCAGTCCTTTGGGTGTATGGAATATAACCAGTACTCTGATGTTGCACTGAGTGTCTGCCAGACTGCATCTACTGCATCCAGCCACCAAAAGCATGGATTTCACACTCAGGTGTCTCTTCACGACCTTTTCTAGTGGCACCCTCTGTCATATAAAGTTGTTGCTTAAGCCAGTGTACTTTGCAGCATACGAAGGTTGAGCAAGCGCTCCATGGAAGGTGTTAGAGTGAGGTCCAGAGCAACTCCCTCTCTAAATACAGGATCGAGATATACAGACATTCTTCATCTCCTGCCTCTTAGCTATGCACATCACCAAGGCACCTATCTAATCATGGGCTTTCCTTTCTAAGTGCAAATGTTTTCTCACAGCCATGCTGGCAGATCATAAACCTTATAAAAATCGGAAGTGCCAAAAGTATTCCATGTTGTCTTCGGATAAAAGGCTGGGCAAACTTAAGCTACAGAATGGGATCAGTCTAAACTGTAACAAGAGCTTGCCACCAGTCTGGATTTTTTTTTCCTTTTATACAAATATCCCATTATCTCAAATAATATCCTCTGATCCAAAGGCAGGAGTAAGTCACCTCCAGCAAGCTCTCTCATGAGGTATTCCATCAGACATGGAAATCATCCCAGCCTTTCTTCAAAACTGTGACAGAATTAGGTTCCTGCAAGCTCCCTCCAGCCAGTTGCTGCATCACTCGCCTTTACCTCTATGGTGCGCAAGCTTGTTCCACCCCATGATAATTGCTGGTTATTACATATGACATTGGTCACTGAAACTCATTTTCTGTCCATAAATATCTGCTTGAATCACAGATCTTCTGTACAGTATTTTTTGTATATGTGATGGTGTTCAGAGAAATTAAGCCCATGCTCTGGTAGCTGCTCTTTCAACACCCAGAGGAAAAATGAGGGGAACAGGGAAGGAAAAAAGCAGCAAAGCCGATGGCCACTGCAGTCAGCAGCTATTGGCAGAATTTAACCCTGAACATTTATCACGGCATGAAGATGGGATCAGTATGGACCTCACATTCTCACTTCATCAATCTACAACCCCCAAAAGACCAAAATGAGGGACTGACCCTTGCAAGCACTTCCTCCTCTCGCTTTCCCACCTTTCTTTGGGCTAAATTGATGCCACTCCATTGTGTGCACCTGCAGTTCAGAGACACTATCATGCTATTATAGAAGTAGTGAACAGTGAATGGCCCAAAAAATGTTATTCTGAAAATGTATGAGGTTCCCACTTAAGACCACAATGATTATCCAGAAAAAAATAAGATAGAAACACTGTCTATCTGCTCTAAACAAGAGTCAGTTATCCACAGTCAGAGCTGGGCAAAATCCAGAAAGTGTACTACACCTGGTACAAAATAGACACCTGCATACAAAATTAGATCAATATATCCCTCTTTGATTTTGCATAATCCAAACCTAACTGGCAAGGTTTTGTATAACCTGATTCTCTCTGGCTGGGTATAATGGAGAAGAAAATCTGAGATCTTTTGCCCGGTAAGCCTAAAACTTGAGCTGTACAACTAGCACTACCTGGCAAACTCCTTATTGCTATATATTATTAAGTCAAAATCCAAATAATTGGGATAAAAATTAAAATTTTAGTTCCCCTGGCCCATTTTGTCTCAAAGACTTTGTATGAATACATAAAGCTTATGCAAAGTTTCTACCTTGGTGTTTTTATGCCCTCATATGTTCTTCTGTAATGGTGATTTTTCTCTCATTAAATAAGAAAAACATGCATTTCTGCACTGAATCACAGGATGCATTTTCAGCAAATAGTTTCCATGACGTTACAACCCACAAGAACTCCATGTGGGAACTTCATGAACAGCAGCAGATAACGGAGCTTAAAAAGCTGATTTGGGATTTTTTAGACCATCTACTGCTTTTTGTAGGATTGTGCTCAGAAATAATCATTTCGATCATATCAAATACCAGTAAAGCTGTAGCAAATAAATAATTTATAACGAATATTGAGATAAATAATCTAGACAGTCAACTTAATGAACTGTGAACTGTATTCGGATAGGATAAAAATAGACATTAGCCACCAGGGAACAACTAATGCTCCCCCTTAACTGTCCAGAGTTGCTGCAGATGCAGTTTTAGGCATATTATTACTTTTATAAACTGATGAACAATATTTACAAGATGGGTATTCCCAACACTCCCACACTCATCCACTGCTTGGAACTGGAATAGTAAAAAAAAAAAAAAGATTCTAGGAACAGTTTGCAGCTAAGCCTCAGAACAATTAAGATGCATGTAAATTATGATGCTCCAGGAATTAATCACTCCAACAGATGGCTGGTAGTTTGTTAATAGGAGTAAAACAGACACTAGTCTTTCTTTAGAATACGTACCTTGAAGATTATAGGAATGCCAAGGGACCACCAAATACTGTGTTGCCACAAGCCAAAGGATCTGACTGTGAACTAATGAACGGTCTGACTACGAACTAATGAACTATCTGACTATGAACTATGTGCTTCTCTGGAGATATTCAAAACTCACCTGGAAGCGATCCTGTGCAATGTTTTCTCTAGATGACCCTGCTTGAGCAGGGGGGTTGGACTAGATGATCTCCAGAGGTCCCTTCCAACCTTGGCCATTCTGTGATTCTGTGAAAATGATCTGGAACACCAGAGACAAACCATTTGGGGCAGTATAATCTGAGTCCAAATGTTCATCCTTCCTCTCTCTATCTAGCTAAAGACTTGGATGTAAACAGTATCAGCCAAAGGTGGGCTGGATGTGGGCCCTGGCTTCGCAGGCTGGATCACTATTGGGATAGCAGCTACCATTAAAAGCCACAGTGACTTTGCACTGAAAGGTTGCCTACCTTGTTTGTAAAGGCAGCTCTTGGACCCTGGGAAGCAGAACTTCAGCTTGCTCTCAGCAGAAGATTTCAAGGTCTTTCTTTTCTAGTGAGCCTTGAAGATAATCTCCCTTTAAATGTATTTCTAGGACTGAAAGGACGAGGAGCTCAGAAATTTTTTTCAGCTTATGCACACTCACGTAGACAGGCACCCACATTATGTAAAACGATTTGGTTAAGTTTAATTATTGTATAAAGAACATTTTCATAATCACTCCAGATCCTCAAGCCATGCCATGCTTTGCAAAGGGGCAGAAGGCTTGTCCTTCACAAGAACCGTAGCTGAGATCCTTGAGCCAGAAACAGCTGAGCTGCCTCCAGAAGCAAAATAAGACCGTCACTATGGCAGGGCAGAGCCAATTAGAAAATTAGCTTATTAGTGCCTCTATACTAATTCTAGGATCTGATCTACCATCTTCCCTCATCATGGCCTTGTCCCTGTAATTTAGCATAGGATTCTAGGGGTTTCTGTTCTTTCTGATTGGTGGCTCTACGACTCTGTATTCCAGCTTCATGCTCCAGTATGGTGCAGTTGTGTACCCCACTTTTCTGTGCTGCACAGGGGTCACATTTTCTAAAACATTAATTTCCAGATTTAAGAATCTGTAACTTTACTGATGCTGTAAAATAAATAAATCAGGACCCATGGACTAAATTGAAGATTGTGCGCAAAGTGGGACAGAACTATATTCCAATAAATAATATACTACAAATAAATTAATAAATTATGCACCTCTGCAAGTTCCATTTTGCAAAGTAGCACTGCTATCCTTCTAAGTGACAATCAGCAGATAAATATCATTGTGACAGCTTCTCTCATACGAGGATGGATCTGGTTGTGAGAGCTTCCATTTAGTAGCGCTCCCAAAGGAATCTCTTAGGAAATACAGATTTTATAGGTATTGAGGCTGTATTCAGAAACACCAAACAGTGAAGTACTGTTTTCAGTGCTGTACCAAGGAGGGCAGGCTCCCCCAAGCTCTGAGTGCTGTCAACAGCTGCCGACATAGAGTGGTCGACTGACCCAGATCCAGCAGCTCAGGAGAAGGAAAGTTTACAGAGCTGACCTGACAGGATGTGAGGTGTCTAAGCAATTTGCAGAGTGTGGAGAATATTGGAGGCTCTCTCTAGAGACAAGGAAAGAGCCAGTTCTGTCTACCTGCCTCACAGAGAAGCTGGAGTAAGCTAAAAAGAAGCAAGATGGGGGATAGAAAGAACTTTCTACACAAACTGTTAGCCTGGGCTGATAAATACTCCATCAGTTTTCATCTCATTCCTCTTTCCCTTTTCAAGACTTACAACAATCAGAGGTGGTGCAGAAGGAGAAAGGGAACTGGCAAACGGGAAGAGCTGCTTGCCCTCATGCCTCAGCTGACCAAGAACAGTAGAAAGGCTTTGAAAATATCCAGCTATTCTCTGGGTAGTAGGGAACACTACCGTGTTTCTTCACTTTTTGATAACTTCAGCTACCACAGCATAGGGAAACACAGAATAGCATGTCTCTGCGTCTGGCATGACCTCCATCCTCTGGCAGAAAATGCTCCCTTGGTGGCGTCCTAGTGGTGACACATGAGGTGGAATGGGGCCTCAACACCAGCGCTGGTGTGGGCTAGTGACAGTGAAAAGCAATGATGCTCTGGGCTGGGAAAGGGAGATGGTGATGTCCTAGGCCTTGTTACTTTGCCAGAAGAGCAGAGTTAAAGGGGGGTAACGGCGTGGAAGCAGTACTAGTGACGTATTCTGCTTGGAGATGCTGAAGGAATTGTTACTGAGCCTTTCCTGAGGGTGACATCAGGGCTTGCCTACTGAAGACCTTAAAAAGGAAGAGAACAAAGAGTCATTGTTCTCCAGTAGCGACTTGCACAGCACCTTAGTCACACTTAAAGATGAAAATGTTGATGATTATTTCAGCGTGTTCTATTTGCCAAAATCTTTCTGGAGACTTCCTTGATTCACAGCATACTTAAGCTTGCCTTTAAAATCATGAAGTGAGTTCCAAAAAATATATGCTTCTGTGATGTAGCTATAAGATAATCAATAGGTATTTTCTGCTGCATGAGAAATATCCTCTTTCCCTCTCAGCAGCTCCTCTTCCATCTCTGATCTTCAGTCCTACATATCTTTTGGTTTAGTTTATAAACTGGCTTTTTGGATGGCTTAACTTACCTTGCTGTTGCACCAAAATATATGTAGGAGCATTGAAGAAGTCATGATAAATTACAAATTAAAGACAAGTCCTACTTCTTGAGCGAATAACACAGCCTTTATATTAGATCCTTAGGCTAGCTGATAGGAGTACATCATTCAATCTCTTACACAGATAAGAAGCTTGCCCAGCTTTATACTAGTACAACGTTAGACCGTTGTTACTGCCTTTTCTTCCACTCCAGTAATTCCTGGAATCTCTTCCTGGAATAGAAACATAATAATCACAATATAATAGTTTGATATATATTACATACCAGTATATAGTACACTAATGGTTTAGGAAAACATTTACTATGTACCTGCTGTTCACAGGACTTTAAATCCGGTGGTCTGACATCACTATTCAGTTAAAGCAACTGCCTATTTTTATGCTCAGTTTGAGCTTCCTCTATGCTGAGTACATTGGTAGACACATGAAGTTAAAACCCAGGTTAAATTGTGAAATGTATATCTGAATAAACTGTTCCTGTGTCTTTTTAAGGACAGATATGCATCATAGATCAGAATCTGACCAATAATATATGCTCCCAGATAGTTCAGAAGACAGTAATTCATTTGCAGATTTCCTCAGTTCATAAAAGCTTCAATACTTTGCTAATCTATAAAATATCTATGTTTCATGTAAATCAGGAAATGGCATTTCTGACTGGAGGAAAACAGTTATATCAGACCATCATATCATGTTGCACTCTTGATTGAAGGGCATTTGTGTTGGAGCAAAGCTCCGAGCATTCTGAAAATGTAAACACGGGGATCACTCCATAAAAACTATATGTGCACTCTAAACTAATACATAGCTCTTGGTTGTGTATTATGCAGCAAGGCATTTAAAGGGGTCATCATGATGATATATGAATGGCAGCATGGCCAAGACTAAAGGGCAAGATATTCCATTAGGATTATTTCTTATTGTATAAAAATATTACTTCACACTCAGAAAATGCTTCAATATCAAATTATCTTGTATAAAATGCCTCTTGTCCTCTTCCTTCAGGCTATATCACATACTAGAAGAGGATTCTCTGCTTACATGGATTTTATCTTAATGAATTGCTTACTCTTTTCCAAAAAAATGTTTTAATATATAACTTTTGAGCGCAGTCCCTTAATTAACAGCAGGAATGCTTGTGGGCTGAAAACAAAGCCAGTTAGTGGACTCTTGAAATTACATTCAGAGCCAATTGCGTTGGCATTAGCATTCCTGAATTGAAGTCAATATCTAGTTCCTGAATTATGTGCAGTGTCCCGTGTAGCAGGAAGTCAAGCATACATAGAGTAAAAAGCTTGGGGTATTGCATTACCTAGGAGCATACTCTGCCTCCATGGCCAAGCAAGCCTCACCTCTGTGACACACTACCTCTTCTCCTTCTCCTACTCTTTCTACAGAGCTAGAAAGGAGATCACGGGGGAAAAGGTAGCCCGAGGATGAGGAACGACACATATAACATTTTCACAACCTAGCGAATCAGAATGGGGGCAACAATTCCTCAACTAACCCTTCAAAACTAACCTTTCAAAAAATTCACAAGCCTTTAGAAAAGAAATATGCAGTAGGGCTCCTTTGTGTCTGCGTTTTTAGGGTTACTCACATCTCAGTGTCAAGTGTTGAATGTTAAGGAAAGAACTTGCTTCTTAAAGTTTTTTTAAATGAACATGTAGATTCTCACCTGCTCTTAAGAGACAGAATTTTAGGAAAAAATTCAGACATCCCATGATACATTATAAGCTTTAGACAAGCTGGCATTGGTGCTACTGCAGGTGCTGCTTCCAGGACAAACCTTCTCCCCTGTCCCCATGGGACTGGGCGCAAGGGAAGCCATACAGACAGCAGGCAGCACAGGGCACCACAGCACCCATGCCACATGGCTTCCCCTTACCGTCAGCCAGGAGACACCTTGCGGTCCATACTGAGCTGCTTGCCGGAGAGCCGGTGGGCTTGCTGACAGTCTCTTGGCTTCATTGGTGGGAGGCCAAACTAACTGGCCTGAGAAACTCAAAGCTAGAACCTTGATTTGGTCTCTTCTGCATAGATTTTGCTTTGGGAAATTGTGATTTGCACAACTGAATGCATTTAAATTGATCCACATGTTCCTGTTCCAAGAGTTATCTCTCTCTTTCTCTCTCTCTGTACATAAAGACAGAACAAGAGTGACAACAGATCCACACTTCAGAGTTTCAGTTCTGAATGAAGATGTAACACTCTAATGAGAGGGCTCAAAGCACCTTGAAGGAAGTTTAGAATACAGCGTGAAAAGACATAAATCAAGTCCATCTGCAAAGGTTACACTCCCAAAGACTACTACAAGGAAATTTTCCAGTAAAGCAGAAAGGACATCTAGCTCTATTTTGAACAAGGCTGACAGCACCGACTGAAGCCACTGGGGAGGGATGGGATGCCACACTCCCAAGGGTGCAGAGCACCTCCTGAGCTCAGGTTCTTTGTCTTGGAGAAGACAAGTAGCCAGGCTCCTCATCAGATGTCTTTCACTTTCCCATTATCTCTTCTAGCCTTTCGGGACTCATATGCAGTTCTAAATGCAAAAACCTCCACCAGCTTCAGGTCAATAGTATCTCTGCACCATCTCTATTCTCTTTAAAGAGGAAGTTTTTTTCTCACGAAAAGGGAATGATTATTCTTTGTTTCAGAAACAATTACATGTTTGTTTCTTTCAACTGGTTATTAAAACCTCACATTGTTTTCACGCCATTTATTTAGCAAGATTTAACATAGAGCCATTCCTGGAGAGGGCAAAGTCAGCTTTGGCTGCTTTCACTAGCTACTTTTCTAGAGTAACTCAGGCCAGCTCATTTAAGATTCTGGTATTTCCTCTTTCTTTTGTCCTCAGTGCTCCACCTCCACATTTCTGAGCCCAACCTTTACATTTTTCCCTTTCTTCAAAAGGGCAAGATACCAAATTCACTGCTGACGTAAGTAGGTGCAGCTCTAATTAAGTCAATGGGGTTACACCTGCCTATGTCAGCAATGAATTTGGCTCAACATCCCTAGTGAGCAAAATGTCACATTACCTTTGCTGAGCAGGACATTTCAAATAAAACATTAGCAAAAACAATTAACTTTAAGCCATTAATCCCACTGAAGCTACTTTCAACCTCCTAAGGATTGAAGTCAATTCCCAGTAAATGTCTTTGGCTTAATAGATTGTGATGCTTTGGTATGAAATATATTATTGAATGACATTGAATTAGGCAGCATCATATTGCTTTTCTATATATATATTATATTTTAGCACACATCTGACAAATTTTAAGTATAACAGTTAAGAAACTATTAGCAACGGAAAAAGTCATATAACACAGTGCATTATATAATATCTATGAATTTTGCAAATGCATAATAGGTAGCTGCAATATAACACTCAGACATAAAATACTTATGCATTTCGTTATTATCCTATTTCACATTAAAAAGGCTGACATATTTAGAAATAACATGGTTCTATAACTGGTTCCCTTTGGCACAAAATAAGGAATCTGGATGAGTGCAAGGTAAAAGTGAAATTTTCCTCCCAGTACTCTCTTTATAGCTATAGAATGAAATGGGTCAACACATTCTAAAGTACTTGAAAGCCCAAGTTCATTTATTTGTGAGATTTCCTTGTACAGTGTACAGCAAATCACAGCTCTAAAGGCAGCACAAGTTTTGCATTCTTGGGTGTATTGCTGCCTTGTAGCATTCACAATACCCAAATAGTGTGCATGAGCTCCCACTTCAGAGCATGGGTGGAATGACCAGATTCTCGAGAACCGCTGCATAGATCAAATCCGTCTTTAAGTAGCTGGTAAGAAATGCTGGAAAGAGAGATACGTGTTGAAATCTGTCCCCTTCTGGGCACCTGTCACTTTCTTCTGTGTTGCATGGAGATGATTCCTTCTGATTTACAGCTTCCTGGAAAGTTAAGTACATCATTAAATCTTTCTTTTAAAGTCCAAGGAAGTGACAAATCTTTTTCTCTAATGGAAAGCCGGAAGAGAAGAGGGGGAGGCATGAACCCTGATGCCCAGTTTCTCACTGGACTCACTGCAGCGGAGAGAACTGAAGTTCAGTTTCAATATCCATCCAATGAGGCATTTGCCCTCCTGTCCACCTCAAAGGTGCATGTGCCATACACTAAGTTTTACAGTCATCTCTCCTTTTCCATTAAATATTTACTTAGAACCTGCAAAATGTAACAGTTGCAGCAGGAGATGTCAAGAAAAAACGCTTCCCTCACTTGAGACTGCTCCCTTGTGTGCTGGTTCATTCTCTTTCCTGGAAGCAGGAGAGAAAGGCCTACATGCACACAAAAGAGCTGAACAGAGGTGAATGCTATAACTCCTAAGAATCTCGGCATTTTAATCACAAGAGGGCAAGCACAACTCCTCACCTCTGAGTAAGTAGGCTAGTCAACCAACGTAAACATTTACACATTACCTAATGTGGTTAAAGTTGAATCAAGGAGAATCAAGTTCTGTGGGAGAAGAATATTAACAATATACTTCCAGAAAATCCAAACTACAGGTTATATTTGTCCATCAGAGTTGGGTGAAAAAATATTGACCAAAACTGGGAGCACATCAACAAAGACCTTGAATTTCTGCTTCATCCGTTCTTAACTATTATTTCCCAAAGGAGAGAAGATCCTTCTCTGCCATATGGTCCTTTTCCCACATACCCAGAGCGGTGCAGAGAGAAAGAATTCTTGTATTTACCAGGTAGCAGGCCAGGGAGAAGAACTGACTGGTTAACTTCTGTATTCCAGGGTATAAATATTTTTTCTTCTGAGATGATACCTGAATATGAAAGTCTCCAATATTTCATGTTATCCTCAACCATCCCTTAACTATGACCTGAGTTCTGCTCTACATTAGACCAACTGAAGTCAATGGCAGAGATATCCTCAAAAAGTAAATTCTGCGGCACTGGAGTATAATACATATTTTGCAGTAACTCCTCCCACTCAGGGAGGAAAAGCTGTTTCTTGAAATGGCAATTCCCATGCTGAACTTAGAGTGCATGTGGGTGATCTAATATAACACTACACCTTCTAGCAAAACAACACACTATGCTGCTCTCCTGTTAGAAATTCAAGACTACTACAGTTTTCAATAGCTGTATGTATTCTGCTGGGATGCCCCCCAATTTTTTTTAATAATTATTTCTGACATGTTACTGATCAGATTTCATGCTTCCTCAGAGAACAGATTAAATAGTCAGTCTCCATTAGAAATACTGCTGGGGAGTGAAAAACTCTAAAACCTGAGCAATGCTCTGGGCTGAGCCCTGAAGATTTTCCACAGCCAAAAACTCATGACGAATTCAAAGAAGGTTTTGCTTGTGTAGAGGCTTCAGGACCAGACACAGACTCTGCCTAAACTTCAAGGCAAGCGCGCTCCACACTAGCTCCTAAGTCTTAGTCCCTAACTGTGGGAAAAGAGGAGCCAGTGTCCCTGCCTGGACACCCAGTGGGAGCCAGGGTGCTGAGAAGGGAGAAGACCATGTGATCTCAGGCCTGTCCCTACACGCAGTCAGGTCCAGGGGACCTTGGCCCTCACAGGTGCTGCAGCTTAGGTGCAGCCTGATGGCACAGTTCTGCCTAGTTAAATCAACGAACATTTTCCAATTGATTTCCAGGGCAGCTGCAACAGGCTGTATCATTCCATCCATCAATCGCTTTAGTACTCACCTCATTTTAAGCGCATTAGCACCTTGATTGAAGTCAACGATACAGTTCAGATACTTAAAATGAGGTATGTTCTTAAGTGTCTTGATGAATTGAGGCTTTAATGAACATTGTGATCCTTTGAGATTTGGAACATCTTCAAATCTCACACTTCATTGCACAGTCACTTGAATTCAGGAGAAGTCCATGTTTCCATCAGAAGGGGTAGTCCCATCCTCCTTTCCGAGAAGCTGGTTCTCATCACATCTCTTTTGTTGGGACAAGCAATCGTATGGTTGTGTTGTGTGCCAATCTCCCTTCACCCCCATCCTGAATTGTCAGTTTAGACCAGTTCCCTGCACAGCACTAAGGAGGCAGCAGAAAGGAGAGCTCAGGAGCTGAGACACAGGGAAGATGTGGTACCATCTCTTCCAGCAGCAACACAGACTTGTGCCAGATTAAAAAGACCATATAACAATAGCACAGCCACATCAATGAAAAACTTGTGTGTTAAACCACTGGAGTGACTACCTGATAACTAATTATCCAAAGCAAATTAAGATTCTTTACCAGGGAAAACCTACACACTTTACCATTAACATAAAGTAACGTGAGAGTATTCAGACCAAACCTTTTCTGCACACGCTGCAAATGAGAGCACATACACAATTAACAGCGAATCATAATGTTTTATGTGGGTACCACCTAGTGGCAAAGGGATGGGATTTCTGTGTGTTAATTTAAATGGAAATTATACCCATATCCAGGGAAGAAGATCCTATTAATTCAGGTGGTTGAATATTTTTGATTTCTTTGGCCTTTGTGTTTAAATACATTAGGCTGTTTCAAGCTGTATGGCTAAAAACCACACTGAAAAGAGAAGTTTCCAAAAAAACATCTTAATGATTTTGGAGAGTCTAGGTACAATGCTGGCTGAGGGCTTCTACAGTTTGGAAAACAAATTAGATAGCAAAAGGTGAAATGTGGCACAGTCAGAGAGACGTGCACACATATTTAATACAGTATGTTCAGAGGCGTCAAGGTCAGCTCTGCTGTACGTCTCTGGTTCACCTGTGCTAGAGTCACAATTCCGGATGCCCAGCACCTCAGGTGGAGAGGTATCTTGAGAAGACTTTCAGGGTTATGAAAACAAAGGAGAAGTTGCACATATGTTTTTCAGCTGGACCAGGGAAGCTGATTGTGCAACAAGAGAAATTCCGTATTTTCTTCCTGGTAACCCTCAAATAGGCTGGAGTGCTTTGAACTGAGGAGCAAAACCATGGTCTTTTCAGGCCTTTGCAATAAAATTAAAGGGAATTTCAGTTAGAAAGTACACAAAGGAAAAAGCATCTGGATGAAAATGCCTCCGGATGTGGCAAGACATTACTTAGCCAAGTAAAGGCACTATGAAATCATAACTCAAGAGAAAACTAATGCCATCACATTGCAGGCATTTTAATTGAAAAATGTTCCACTTGAAAATTGTTATACATTAATTTTTATATGCAGTACAATAAACTTTTCAATTACAAAAGGCATAAAAACGACACTTAACTGTTACTACCAATCAGTCACTTTGTTCTGAGCAGGCACTCTTGCGCCTGCACTTTGGCATGCTTCACAGCAGCCTTGGCTAACCGGCAAGAGAGTCCAGCGCTAGACGAAAGGATGTAACAACAAGTGTTAGTTTGGGTTTGTAAGTAGGAAGGAGCACAACACTCCTGCCTAGTTGGGCTGAGGAATCCTGTAGCCAGGCATGGCGGCGGCTGCCCCATGCCCTGCAGAATGTGGCTGCCTGGCCCTGTGCCCGTGTCCCACTTCAGGTAAATCAGCAAACTGCTCACCTGAGGGCAAGGCATGAAATCCTGGCCACAGTGAAGTCAATATCAAAACCTCCGTTAACTTCACCTGTGCCACTATTTTACTCATTGTCTTCAGCGATTTACACCAGTCCTGGAAAGGGTTCCGGATCAATGTATTTATTAATCTCACAAAGCAGATTACAAAGAGATGCTGCTCAAAGTCTTAAGGGACTGGGAAGCACAATATGTGTGGATTATTTCATCAGTTCCAAATGCATTGCTGATTTTCATGTGAAGACTGCATTAACTTTGGCTTTGGAAAGCTAATAATTATGTTTCATGAAGCTGTCAACTAATACTATAACCATTTGCCTTTTTAAGCCTTACACATCAATAGACTGGAAATAGCCAAGGAAACAAAGAAGGGGAGAAGAGCAAGGAAAGAAAAGGAAGAATATTACATCAGCCCTGTGTTGCTGGAAGGGATAGCAGCAATAATGGAAGTCTATCTCTCAGAGCTGAAAGGCCCTTGGACAGCTATGGATGACAATGTAGCACCTTGGGCCACAACATCAGTGAAAAAACTCTTGGACTGAAGAGATCAGAAATCTAAGAAATTAAACTCCAGACATAAAGAAGACCCCCTGTGTTTCACCTTAGATGAGTAGAAGCAAACTTCTGTACTGAAAGCCTGCCTGTCAGCGACTTTTGATTTAATGACTTTACTAAGAAAAACAGGTCCATTAGTGACATATAAACCACACAGAACCAGAACACAGAGGATTTTCCTCTGAAATAGTAAATTTGAAATCTACCCAAGTGTTAGACAGTAAACCAAGCATATTTGAAAATAAGCTTCTCTGAATGATTCTTGGCACTGCATAGGAAGATAACCCTACGAGTTAGGAGACCTGAGAGAAGTCCAGCCATCAGATCTTCTCTCCCATATGGAGAAGGAAGCTCTGACTGTATGTGCAACATACCCTGTGGATCCCTACAGGCATTCTCATAGATAAAGCTAACAGAAATAAACTAGCGTGAAAGAACAAGGGCACACACAAGAAACATTAATAAAACTCTTGACTGTTAGACATCTAATGTGTTACAGATACTAGACTTTGCTTATTTATTATTGAAAGAATACATAGCAGATAGCTACTGTGTACATGTAGGGTACGTACGGCTAATGAAAACCCCGAAAGCATCCTTTTTTTTTTTTAAAGAAAAATGAGTGAAGGAAATAAATCATTTTCTTGTAGGAAGAAAGAGTCTTTCTTTGTTACCCTGCTCTTATCTGAGCCTCAGAATGACTGAAAGCTGCCAAATTTCACAAAACTCAGTTGGTAAGACTGCCTTGTATCCAGGCGGTGCTAGACACTTCCGGATTTTCTACACAAAGATTTTATTCAAGTGGATTTTCTTAAATTTGATCATTATATAAGTATTTCTGCTCTACAGGCAGAGCCTCTCTTTGCCTGGTGCATGTACCGCTTGTCCCAAGTCAAGGAGGGACGGAGTGAGTTTGCCGTGGTTAATCCCGTCGTTAACACTTGCGCAAGCCTATCAAAATGGGATTTTGTGGGCTTCTGTGGCACACACACATTCCTCCAAACCCTGTAACAAACTGTGTCCAGCTCTCTGCCTACTTCTACCTGCCTACTGTTAGATTGTCCCCTTTTTCTGCTATTAGCCTTAGACCAGGAGACATATGGATCTTTAACATCTCTTAGACAAAAAGGCCATGTATCCTGCTCGTGTAAATGAGGACGATCAATGCATTTATCTACTTGAAGCAATAAATTCTGAGCACAAAAAGACCATGCAGGATGTGAGGCTCTTTTTACAAAAAATACTACATAAATGTACTTTAGTGGAGCTGCACTGCTTTGTATCAGCAAAAAATCTGACCCCAGCGTATCAGTAATGAGGGGCAATAGCCAGATTCATGTATGTGACATTTGAACTGCTCACTGCAATTACAGAAGAAAGGATCACAGGGACCCTAAAACTTACCTCACATTCCTATATTGGGTAAAGTGTTCTTCTAGCAGCAAGGAACTTGTCCATTTTGCCTGCACAAGCACCTTGAGGTGGCCAGTCCATGAACTGTCATCCTCATCCTAGTCATCTCCAGTCCCAGCAAGCTCAGAAACATCTCTCAGTTCAAATGTCAACACTGTCACTTCATAATTTGACTCTGTCAGTTCAGCAACATTTGTATCTTTCCAAATATAAATAAATGTTTAATAAAGTTTTGCTCTACTCAATTACATATGTGCATACATTTATCTTGCTTATAACTGATAGCTTGCTAATACTCATGTATTGCTTGGAGAGTGTTCCAGCTGGTTAGATTTTCACCCAAACATGTGAATCGAAACCTCAGGCAAAACAAGAACTGTCTCTCATACCTTTTACAGATTAACAAATAGTTCTTGCCCTGCTAATGCCATTCTTAATTGGACTACACTGTGAGGAGCAATTAAGACTAAATGGCCACTTGCTGAGAGCTGGTGAAAGAGAAATACTGCAGCTCGAGGCATTTGCGTTCTCCAAATAAAGTGCAGTTGCCTTACTTTGGAGTTAACGAAAGAAGCTTAATTTTTTAATGGCTTAGTATATTAAAAAGGAATGATTCAATTCACAGCAGGGAAATTGGTTTTGGGAGGGATTATGATTTCTTTTTTTTTTTTTTTTTTTGCAAAAAGTGCAAAAGCACTTTATCAAATTAAAGGCTGCTTGCTGACAGCAGTGAAGGTGGGACTCTCCCATCCCAGAGAGAAGCAGTGACAGCTACAGCTACAATAACATGCCACCTTGCCATATTGCTTCACCTGTAGTTTGCTGAAGCCATCCCACAGCTGGAAAGAGATTTTCCCATCTAGTCTGTGCCCTACTAGTCTGTCAGATAGGGGCTGGGTGCCTTGTGTAGCAATGCAAATGAAATATAGGTATTTATTCACATATCTACTTAAATAATTCTTGGGGGCCTGTCAGCCCATGAAACATCTTTCCTCTTCAGACATGGGCCAATATGGGCTAAACCTGCTGCTCCTCCTGTAAGGTGATTAAAATAAATGCCACTTGCAATGAGCTGCAGCCACCTAATCTGAAAGGAACCCAAGAAGGATCATAGGTCCTCATTTGAAAAGAAAGGTCATAGACACCCAACTGACTGACAACAGAGAAAGGCATTTGTTGCAGTTATAGCAATTTATGTATCCAAGTGTTAAGCTCTAGGAGGATCAATGTCCGTAACAGTGCTGAGAGCTGGCAGTCTGCTGCCTGTCATTCATAATAGCAATAGTATTGTGGTAGGACTTTTGCAAACAGTTTCAGCTTGTAACACAACCATTTGCATCCTCCCTTCGTTGATACTGAGCCAACTGCACCTTATCCAACTGCCTGTGTCTTCCGGGCACTGCTGAAGAGTGAGTTCACGTGGGTACCTTTTTGATGGTTTAGCCATCACAGGTCACAACACGGTCATCTGGCTGTCAGTATCTCAGTCCTAAGAGAATAGTTTTTCTCCCCAGAAGCCTTCTGCAACCCTCTCTGACCCCAGACAAGCCCTGTCCACATAGCCAGACTCAGAGCAAATGAGCCTAAGTTACGGGAAGAGTGAGAAAGAGAGCCTTGGACCTCAGCTGTTTGGTCTAATCCCATTTGGGAGATAAGCTGAAGAGGATGTCTGGTTTTCTGGGTGGAAAGCCTTTATTTATGATGGTGGATAAAGAGAGCTGGGCCAAGGTGTCAGCTGCATCCTCTATGTATGTTTCTAACCTACGAACTATGCAACTCCCCCACTGGCTCTGATTGGAACTCTGCTAAATTTTCTAGGAGAGTCAATAGCTCTTCAGACAGATCCTTACTGAAGTTAGGTACCTGCAACTCCTAGTATTCACATCACTTCCATATAGACTTTAAAAGCCTGAACATCTAAGGGTTTGTTTAAACTACTTTTATATAACACACCAGGAATTTTTAGAGTGAGTTTCTCTTTGTCTAAAGCATTTGGAAATAGGTAGCATATGAGTTCATGGAGTTATCTCTATATGCATTTACTTTCTTTTTACTTCTTATGTCCATTCCCTTCCTCCATAGAGACCAAGATCTGATCACCCTTTATCCACTCTTGCAGGCAGTGTCAGTATCATTAGCATCATTTCATCTCAGCATATCATCTATCTAGTGACTCAACCTGATGAGGTGACAGTGGTGAACATTATTACTTCATTTTTTCCATTCCCCAAAAGATAACTCTTTTCAATTTAACTGCTCCTTGACAAAAATATTGTTGAACACCTGCAAAAGATAAAACAGCCTTAATCCAATTTATTTTCATAGATGCTAAGGGCCACATTCTTCTGCCACTCATGTAGCTTATAGCTCAGACTTTTGCACATTTTAAATCAAAAGTAAGTTGTTTGACCTGGTTGTAGGAGTGGTATAAACAAATGCAGTCTGTCCTTCCCTGACATTGTGTAACTCAGAGAGCTCAGCACTTACTGGAAGGAGGAGGGAGCATAAGTGTCTCAAAGAAGCCAAGTATAAATCAGTAGAAATGGAGAAAGGAGCTTCTTCATTGTGCATTCCCCTGAAAGACTAGTGCATCCGAAACAAGTCAAGGCAAAATAAAGATGCACCAAATGGAAAGCCCCTTCTAACAGCAAAAGATGCACACTGGATCCAGACTCTGAAACAGAGTCCTATAATGTACTGCTCTGACTCATAGACTAGATGCAGCTAATTGGCACAGTTCTTTAATTAGCACAAAGCTTCTATCTCTGTAGATGGTGGGTAGGACGTGCAACATGCAGATGTAGAGCACTGCGCATGTTGAGCACACAGCCAAAATGACGGGCAGGGTGGGGAACCTTCTCCTCTATTAATGATGCTCTTGCTGAACAAGCAGCAGGCTGCATTTGTCTAAAGAGCAACATTAAAGGCCAAAGAGGGGAAACTGAAGTAGAGACCTTCCTTAATATGCCGAAGATGGAGCAGTGAAGCAATTGACGTGCTTGTATCTAGGCCGTAACCTAAGCAGGCTCTCCCTGGAGAGCTGAGAAAAGGAAAGCAGGCACACAAGTGGCTTCTCTGACTAACTGCCCCTGAATACAAAGGGAAGAGGCTGATGCTTCACTTAATGTTCTTTCGTGTACAGCCTCTGTTTGCATTCAGTGGTGCAAACTTTGCACACCCATCAGCACACTGGAGATGGACTTTCATACCCAGATCACTTGAAATTAAAGGTTATCAGGACATATAATTAAGCCAAATAGGAGGATCAGCAATGTATGTGAATCCCAAGAATTCTTTATACAATTCTTTCAGTCTTTCGGTTGAAATGGTTCTTGTCATTTCTTGAATAACTCTCACAGACAAGTAAATAACAAACTTATGGGCCAAATACTTGCTCTTTGCAAGTTTGCAGAGTTCTCTTGATGTGCCCTGGGATGGGTCAGTCTTTTCACTTCTGGCCCACAGAATTCGTTGGCACTTTGGTACTGCCATATGCAAACAGTTGCTCCGACCACAGATCAAACACCTTTGACAAAAGGTTTTTCCTAAACAGTTCATCAAATAGTGAACAACCTCTCTAATAATAGTTTAACATGATATAGACTACAGTTGTGTCCAAAGGAGCCTTAAGCAGGCAAATCAGCAATGTTTCTTGAGAAATTTCCTGAAAATAATCCATCCTTAGTTTGCAGAATACTTCTGAGGGAATGTTTGCACAAGCAGTTATGTATCTCGGTATGTTCTATTGTCCAAAGGGATCCATCCAAAGTGTCTTCTGTCACCCTCCCTTTTTATGTTCGCTACTCAGCCTGTAGCTATTAAAACAAAATGGTCTCCTGATACATACGGCTATACCAGGTAAGGATGCAGAACAATGACTTTCCCTATGCTAAGCTGGTATGTGACAGGGCCTCAGTATGAGCCCATTTACATCACTATAAAGCCAATGGGATAGCTAGCTTATCCTATCTAAAAAAAAAGAAAAAGATACATATGCACACATGCACATGCAAAACACATATCTCACAGGCCAAACTCTGCTATCTATTACCACTATGAAACTGGAACACCTCAGGTAAAGCCACTCAGTGTTTAATTACATCACTTAGCTGAGTTATTCTGGATTGATGTTGCTGCATAAGAATAGAATTTGGCCTTTAATATAATGTCTATTTTGTAAACTGATGTCCAAAAATGAAAATTTATTTGCTGAAAGTAAAGCTGCACCATCCTTGAGAACTCTAGAAAGACTCTGCAAAATCACATTATGATAAGATCTGAAATTGCATGAGACCTTCTCCCTCCTTCTCCTGGGAAGTGTGGCTATATATAATTACAATTATAAATTTACATTATATTTTATTATATAATTACAATTTCATGACTGTGTTAGGCCTAAATAGTTTCCAATATGTGCCGTCAGTGTAAGGGGACTTTTATAAATCAAATGCCAGTCCTTGTAGCTTTTACTGACGTTTCTAAGACGAGTCATACAATTATGCTTCAACAGCCTTTATCCAGAAGAGCTAATGCCACTAAGTTAACAATATGGCTCAAAGTTTTCATTAATTTTCCAATGCACCTTGCCTAAGTGGGTGACGTGGGTAAGTTCAAAATTTGCATGGAAAGGAAAAAACCTATTAGGATGTTAGCCATTAATGACATAGAGCAACATAGCTAGCACCAAGTTTTTAGGGCTGTATCATTACTACTGAAATTACATGAGCTGTCTGGAAGTCCATATATATGTTCAGATCGATCCCAATGGATTGAGCCGAGTTTCTTTTCTTAAACTTTGGAAGGTTCTTGGTGGAGAAAAAAATCCTCTCTCTCTCTTCCTGCAGTCCCATACACACATATATCTCCCAGACCTTATATGCATCATCCTATTCTTGTCACTGAGGCTACTCATTTCCAGAAGGAAGGAATGGCGTTTGTGTAAGGATGTGTGCAAATGCAACCCAAGCAAGTAGGCTGCATTCTGTTTCTGATTTCCCTTACCTGTAGTCTGGAAGGCTGGATACTGATAAAAGGACCTGCAGCTGCAGGAGAGGATGCAGGACAAAATTCAGTGGGAATTTTCCATAATCTGAATAGCTTGGGATACTCTCTCTTATCTTGAAAGGTTCAGGTGGCTCTGACCAAACCCTACGAAGGGAAATAAAGCTCAGGAACAGCGGGCCTGGTTTGTGGTGGGCTGCTTCAGAATCCAGTGCCAGCTTAGACTATTTGATCCTTTCTCCAGTACCCACTTCCTAGCTAGGAGTCAGTGTTCAGATGGCTTTTTTATAGTCTCCTGAAATGTTCACTGCGCTCCCACACTCTGTACCGTATGGCACTTATTAAGCTGTGTTTGCAGTAAATATACAAAGTCTGAGTTATGTCAGTCATACAGCAATATGTCTCAATTTTGACATCAGCAGACTTACCTGGCATAAAACCAGCGTGATGCAAGGGACAATAATATCTTTTTCACTGGCATATTTTTGAGCATTGTGAGGATTGTTTCAGCCTGATGATAATAAGATGGTAAAACTGCACACATAACTCCTTGCTTGTCTGAGAATGGCAAGAATGTAGGTTGTCTAGGGAAAAGATGAGCTATTTCACATAGCTTAGAATAGAAAAATCTCTTTTGGGTTCATTACATCTTCCTTGTTAATGTTTTATATTTTTTGTTCCGCATTTTAAAAAATTTGACATCTCGCAGTGGGTTAGGTCTACAAATGCCACTTCCCAGGTGGGCTTGCCCTTATGCAATTAGAAATAAAGCACCGAAGATCCAGAACAGATGGGGCTGCTACACAGAACAAAATCTCCTTCTTTACTCTTATTTTTCCCATCCAAAGTCTATTTCATACAGAAGATATTTAAACTATGGCATCAAATTAGAGTTAATCAGCCAGAGCATTTTGTAATTAATAAGAAGGTCATACCCCATGTGAAATGATGGAGTTTTACAATACATCTCCAAGCTTGTGGCTTTTTCACTGGTTTCTCTCGATCAGATTCTGTTTTCTATGGGACCAGGGTAAATCTCTGCAAACCAGCCAAGTTGGTCTTTGTTTATATGGATGTAATGGTAAATCTACTACTGAAATGGGTACAGAATCTCTGTCTTTATTTCTGGTAACAGATGTAGAGTCAAGACAATTGACTACAACGTAGCACACCTACTGCCCCCTATGAAACAATGATGTGGAGGACAGGCTTGACTCTACTGCTCAGGCTAAGTGTGCTTTGGATACCTGGCATCTAGCTGCTGCCTTATTTCTTCTGCTAGCCTCGCACTCTGAAGCAGCAGAAAGTGATGTGGATGTGGCTACTCCTTTTGCTAAAATAAAGTAATTGTAAAGCTTTAAGAAGTGTGAAGTGTGAAGAAAAGAGGAGCTTCTCTTGTTCCAAATTTCCCATGCAAGCTGTACCAAGAGTTTCACTTTCCTCCCAGCGTCTGCGGAGAATTATATCGCTTTTGCTCACTCTCTCACAGGTTCTCCTGCAATCCTATTTTCTCTTCTTTTTAGCTCTCCTGAGCTGGTATGAAGAGTGATATGTCTGCTGGTGGTGATGAAAAGCAACATCACTGCTGGCTTCCCTAAAGTGGAGCCCTGCCAGTGTTGATCATTGTTACAGAGACTAAGCTCTCTGAGCTGTCCACAGAAATCTGAAATCTTCCTTGGGGTTTTAGCAGTGCTACGGACAATCAGCGCAAAGATGCTGAGCCCTTGAAGTTTTCACTCAGACACTGCAACAATTCTTGACCTGACAAGCAACCCTGGGATTTAACCACAGCTTTTGAGCTGTGTACTCTCTCCCAGATATTTCCAAGGGAATTGCAGAGGCAGTAATAGCATATCCCACAGCTTTTGCAAAGGAACAATGAAGAAGTTCAAATTATGTGAGAGAAAAATATTTGAGAAAGGATTCAAAAGTCTTTCAGAAATATTAAGGCAGAACATCTGTAGATCACCTGACTACTGGGTGTTAAATTGGCATGCACTTTGTTTCTTTATCCTTTTACCGTGCTTTAATACAGACCACCTTTGCTGCACATGTACGGATGGAAACCATCCCACCACTTTGCAGTGGTTCTCCTCCAGTTTTTGCCTCTCTTTGACTGGATTCTAAGGAGAAGTAAATCAGTGGCGCTGTTTTGCAATGATCATTTTAAAACATTCTGTTCTTGTAGGCAAAACAGTTGGGAATTACTGTAAATTAGCATTACTTAAATGCTGTCTTCACACTTCTCCCAAGATGGGTAAGTCTAAAATATTCTACCTGAGTTGTTTCATAGAGTAGCTGTGGCAGTTGCAAGAGCATGCAACTACACACTTTTTTGTCCAGAGACCACATTGTAAATAATTCTTTAGCTTAAGGAGAAGCAAAAAGCACTTGTTTGGTAAATAACTGTTTTTATACTTACCTTTCAGATAAATAAACTGAAACATAATCTGATGCACAAACTGGTTCAGTGACCACAGAATTATTGTACAATTAACCCATGGCATGAATGAGACCATAGCTGTAGATAGCATTGTCCTTCACTTATTTCAAAGTCATTCAGCTTATTCATAGAACAAGTTTCTCTAAAAAAACCCTCCGATTTCTAATAACAAGCAAGCATATGTTCTATTAGTTCAAAGCAAACAAGAAGAAAAGAAGCCCTTATCACATCAGTTTATATTTAAAATGTAGCATGTTATACATCAATTTGTACAGAGCTTACCAAACAGCTGCATTTTGTGCAACAGAGAAGGAGGAAGTTATTACAGAACTACTATTCTGACGTGCTAAATTCCCTAGTATTTTCAGAGCACATTCTAAATGGATAGAGATATTTTCTGTAATTACTGAAATACTATATGAATTTATGTAGTGCTCATCATTTCCATCAATCAATTCAGTATTCTATAATTTAGTGGGACTCTGCCAAATTTAAAACTATAGTTATAAAATACTTGCAGGATATCTTTGTTTTTTAAAACCATCAGGATTTTTAAAAATCATATTTATTTTCACTATTAATGTGTTATGTAGATTTTTGCTGTATCTACAGCCTGGACAATGAAAATAGCCCTGTCACTCTCAAGTCTGTGCCTAGAATTCTGATGTGCTAGTAAAAGGCTGCAAAACTGGCAGTTGTATTTGCTCCGCAAAGCCCTTGCTTGAATACAAATCTAATTATTTGGACTAAAACACACTATAGTGCTCCCTAAGTTCTAGTTGGTTTCATTTTTCCAAGCATAATTCCATGTCTTTTATACTAGAAGGGCTGCTGCTCCTGGTATGCTAATAAAGTAGAAGTGAACCTGCATATGTCTCTGTTCATTTCCTATGAGAAGAAACAAAGCTCTTTCCAGTAATCACTGCCATTTGATGGCTGTAAAATGAAATGGCCTACATCTAGTTCCTAGCAAACAGGTGCCCACACCGTATCACCAGAAACACTATGGACAAGAATCTTCTTCAGTCAACTTAGGAAGGCCAAAGAATGGAGGACCCTGGAGATCACCCACAGTTCGCCTCCTCCTGGTGGGACCCTCCAGGACAGGCGCCTCCTCTCCCCACTCTGCAGAAGGAGAACCGCTTCTTCTTTACCATTATGGAGCGAAAGAAAATGAGAGGCAGGTTTTAGATGCCTAATTTTTCTTGTTTGAACCAGAAATTTACAAATTCAGGTTGAACTTCCCCATTCAAACAGTGCTCAGCCTGCATCCAGCAGGAGATACACCCCAGTGCGTGGGGAAGCTCCACGAGGGCCCTGAGTCTCGTAGCATTGCTGCAGGAGAGTGGCTTTGGGAGAGGTGTTAATATAAAACTGAATGCACTAGGTTGCCCTGGTTTAGCTGTGCAAAACTAGAGGTAAATAGAGCTATTAATGCATGACCGTGCTAACTTGAGGGAAAACACAACTGAATCTCTCTGAAATTTAGAGAAATAAAATTTCTGCTCTTTATCTCAATATTTCAGTGCCGAAGGTGAGATGAACAATGTCGGGCTGGTGTGAGGGGAGACCTAGGCCCGGTGAGGAAGGCTGAGCTCCATCTTCCACCCCAGCACAGAGAATTTATGGTATTTACTCAAATAGAAATTGCTTATGGGTAATATTGATGTGGGGAAAAAGATAAAGTATGGGAAAAAAGCTTATAGATCGTGGGGAAATCTTCCTTTCAAAATAAAATGCCTCAGAGGCAAATAGCTTTATTGTTCTCTGTTCACAGGAACAGTTTATTATCACAATAAAAATGATTCAGTGAGGTTTGACCAGTCTCTTCTGGGGACACCTTGTACCTTCCTCGGACACCCCCTGTTCCACTGCCCACCAAGCCGCTCTAGCTGTCAATATTTCATAAGCTTTTTGTATTCAACAAAACCGTTGCCAGACTTGCATTGGAAAGCTGGTGCTGGGGCTTTTCAGTTCCAGAACTGCTGGTTTAAAAAACAGAGAAGAAGGACTCTGGAGGACAGATTTTGCTTTCACAGCATGGCAAATTGAAAGGTTTCTCAGTGATGTAGCTCTTCTCCTAATGGGTATTTTTAATGTTGCTTTGTCTTTGGGAAGGAGTTAGCCAGTGAGGGAAAAGGGCCAGAGAAGAGTAAATCCATCCAAGCCACCAGCTCCAATCTGCAATATGGCTCTGAGAAAGGCGAGCCCTGAAGGCAAATATCAGAGGGGACTGGAGCAAAGGTAATTTTCACATTTAAGGTCCTTTATTTGGCCAGTGTGGTTGCAAGCTACAAGAGCTTAGCTCTCTGCTCTGATCCCTGCAGCCTGGCATGGCTACCTGGGGGCTCCCAGCAGCACATCCCGCGTGGGGGCCGCAGAAGTGGCCCAATTCAGCACCCATCCTGGGCAATTCTCCAAGAGCTTTGGCTGCCGGCGCACAGCACCCATCTGAGCGCGACAATCCCCAGCCCCGGGGGCAGCCCAGGCCAGTCGCGCTACAGCCTGACCTGCTCGGTCACCAGCAGGACCTCCCCAAGCAGCCGCCAGCCCCTCGGGCCACCCTGCTGCTGCCTGAGGCAAGCTCCTGGGGCCCAGACGTGTGCAAGGATTACCTAGAAATGACAAACCTGTTGTGCAGACAGAAACATCTTTGTGGTGCGATCCCCGGGACTTCAGAAACGTGACTGCTCCCTACCTGTCCCACAGCACCTCAGCTCTTCTCTTGCCACAATTTCATGTAATAAAATGCAAATATTTCTTTAGTCTCCTAAAGATGCTGTGAATTACACTGTGCTGTTTTGAGAGAACGATCTTAGCTCCTGGACAATTAGCGCCTGATGAGGAGCTATCCCTCGGTAGCTTTAGGACTAAGTTCCATCATATTTTTATTTGAGGCTATTTTATATAAGGCAGGTGATAATTTCCTGTTCTGCTTATTGAGAACCAGCTCTACTAAAATGTGGAAGACTATAGAGACGAATTACAGATGTATTTTCAGTTTTCTTTATGGCAGTGACATGCAGCTGAGTTTTTGTCCCATGTTGTTGGTCACCAGTTTATATCTCTCCTGCCCTACGTGTGATGCCGTCCCTTGTGCAGGGGATGAGCAGTGTACGCGGTACTCTAGCCATGTGCCATGGGCCAAGTGCGCTCAGCCTCTTACTCCTGCTTATTTCCCATATGCCAGTCACCAGGGAAGACGAAACATGCTACTGCTACAGGTACAAAGGAAATCTCTAAATTTCTTTTCCATTTATTCAGGTGTTGAAAGCACAGCAACCACGGTTTCTGCCTGCATGTGAGTGACATCCCGCCTGTATCTCAGTGAAGCAGGGCAACTAGCCAGGTTCCCCTGGATCCAAGCTGCTTCTTGATCCAACTGTGGAACAAGCTGTAGTTTTCTCTCTCTTTTTGTGGCAGCAGGTAGCATCACTTAAATGTCTGAGACGACAGTTAAAGGTGATTTAGTAGTAAAAAGACAGTCAGAGTAATGGGCAGTCATTTCTATTACAAAAGCAAGGCTTGCTGGGAAGGCCAACCGCACAGGAGGCAGCATCCCCTCCGCCAGAAGTTCAGCGCCCTTGGAGAGAGAGGAGCAGGCGCGGGGAAGCAACCGGCGCTGGAAACCTCGCGGGCACTCCCTTCCCCTCGCAGACACCGAGCGTCCGGGGCCCTTCATTTGCTTTCAGATTCAAATGAAGTTTCAGCAGAAATGTTACTTAAAAAACACGCTGCAGTAGAGCTGAGCAGAGCATAAAGATAACGATGATTATCCAACTACAAACCGAAATTGTTAAAGAAACATCCAGTTGTGGTACCTTTTATTTTAAAAGCATATTCCAATTACTTAAATTTTGTGCTAGCGTGATTCCATAACAATTACCCAAATTAGAGCCATTTTCCCAAGCTGTGCTTCCTAAAAAGGTGAAATAATTAAACACACAACTAAACTAAGTTTCTGCTCTTTCGAAGTGCCAACCTGGCACTTTCGGAGGCCTTCTCTAGCGGGCAGAGAAAAGAAAGAGGATGAAGTGAATAAGATTCTAGGATAAATTATGAGAACAGGAAGAACAATGATACAGGGAGGAGAAGCAGAGACCAGAAGGGGAAAAAGCTAAAAGAGAAGGAAGGACCTGACAGAGGGGAGGGGAAGAAGAGAAGTGAGAGGAAGCATGTCTTCCTCCACCTTTAAGAATTCTGCATCTTTAAGAATTCCTTTATGAACTTAACGTGGGAGACAAAGCCTATGCAGCAGCAGGATAGTTTTAGATTTACAGTAAGAAGTTAACATCTGGTGCTGCCTTGTCCTGAAATCCCTGCATCTCATAAGTGCAAGCTCTCCTACATTGGCTGGGCTTGCGTTACCCTCTGGACTTTCTAAACAGACTACCTGGTTTGTGTCTTATGTCATGCAACGTATGATATCATTAATATTTCAAACCTTCTATTATACAGAATATCTCCAAATCCTTTATGATAGGAATCATTTATAAACTGAAGTGGGGAAAGGGAAAGGGTACAAAGGGAAATGTGCAGGCAGTACTCTTGACTTGCAGTTAACAGGATTAATGTCATTGAAGAAAACAAAATTTCTGCAGATCTATACTGGTATAATTGAGGGCAGCACCTGACCCCTTACTATACTCACCTTCTCACATTTAAGAGGGCAGCGTGCTCTTCTACAGCTGTAACTTCTGTGATCTTAAATTCTAACAGAAGTGGCCCAACGACTTGAGAGAATATTTTCCAGTCCAAGAGGGCAGCACGCAAGAAAGCGACCTGGAAATTGAGACTCACAGCTGGGGGATAGAGAAAAGGTTTATGTTGGAGGTAAGAAGGGATGGGGACATTGACAAACCAGTTAATAAGAGACAGCACCAGTAAGTGCAGTCTCTGGAGCTGCCTTGAAAACTCATAGGCATCCTGAAAAGAGAAAGGAAAAAAAACTGTTTGGCATTACAGAGAGAGAACATAATCTTCCCGCATCACGCTGACTGGGCCAGGAGACTAGCTGTACCTGGCAGAGGTCAAGGACAACATATCCCTGATACTTCTGCTCTCCACTGAATTTGGAATGAAATCACTTGTATACGCTGCAATGCAGTCAACAGTGAAATTACTTCCAGTTGGGTTGCTGCTATTTTTGCTAATAGCGGTTAGAGTTTAGCTGGCGGTTTTCTCCTGAAGAATCAGTGTAAAGAGGGAGAAGATAATACGCTGATGAAAATTACTGTTTCTGTTCAACATCCTATACTCAGTAGGTTTTGCTAGGCTCCTCTAAATTTAGCAGTATGCATTGGGTGGTGGATGCTGTGCATTCTGCTCAGATCCGCAGTACTGGTGCTGCACTGCATGTGAATTGCTCCCCTCTCAAATGTGCTGCTTGTGAATCACTTGTACAGCCTTCCTCTTTCAAAGCTGCAGCAATTCTTTTTCTTTAATTAGTGAAACAAAAGTGCAACAGGGAAATCATTTCCACTGGCTATGTTTTTCTTTTTTATTCATGCCTTTTTTAATTTTATGCGCACCAGTAAATAGGATTCAGACAGACTCAAGTGATTTAGGTGACTGAAGATCCGAGGAGAATGTTTTTCTGATGAATGCAATTTCCTTCACAAACACCAGTTCACTGAGTCTAAATTATTTTCCTCCAAACATCTTGGGTTGGCCCTTCTGCTGACCCCAAAGCCGGACTCTGTATTCCTAGCAGGTCTTGTCCAGAGAGCCAGGGAAGAGTGGGTGCCCCCTGAGGCACAGGCCTGCTCCAGGAGCCCTGCCTTGGCTCCCAGCCCTGGAGCAAACGCTGCTGCCTGCCTGGCGTGCTGCCCGGGGGCCACCTAGGTCGCTCTCACACAGTGCCCCTCAGCTCTGCCCCAAAGCGTGGGCCATTCCCAGAGCCCCCGTCACAGGCAAAGCTCACACAGTCATTTCAGTGAGGCTGCTGGGTTTAAGGAGCCCCTGGTTCACATAAGTTTGGGTTGGAGTGCAGGAAAAAAAGACGTTGACCCAAATTAAGGAAAAACTCTGCAAGCCTGAACACCTGGTTTCAGAATAGTCCTTTTATCCTTCCAACACACAGAAATCACAGTCTGTATTCTCGCCATAAGCTTTGACTTTAAGACACCGAGGAGAATCTTATACCCACGTGCAAACACTTATGGCCCCGATCCTGCAATTTCTAACGCTCAGGCAGACTGCTGTGTTCAAGTGGAGCACCATTAACTTTAATGTGTATTCCAGCCATTCATTTCACATTGCCAGATCAGAAACTGAAATTACAGGCACTTGGGGGCAGGTGCTACCTACTGCATCTTCTACAATACTGAGCAGATTGTGAGCATTTAACAAAGGATAATAAAAACATTCAAATATCATAATGATGACAATAAGAACAATAATAATGATGATGAAAAAAGAATAGATTATAATGCTGTCTACAGCGTTCAGTTTCAATTTCCTTCAAGAATAAAAAAAATATATCCGCTAGGATCAAAATAAACTAACATTTGTGAGACATGATACAGCAAGATGAGTCCACGTTGAGAAAATTCTGCCTCAAATATTGAATTATTTTTCTGATTATGAAAAACTTTTGCAAAGGGTCACTTAAATGTTTTTATCCCTCTTGCAGTTCTCACACTGCGATTCACAGATGAGTGATAGTCCATATAGGCCCTCTCTTGAGTGGGTGGGAGTCATCTCTCCTTGTCTGGGGTTCACAGCTCTCCTGAGCACCTAAGCCTGGTCCATTCATACACCCAGGGCCTCGGGATCACCTTTACCCAAGCCTCAGAGGAATGTTGGCTGCCTTGGGTCCATTCCTTCCTCTAACCATTTTAGAAGTAAGAATTTTGTTTTTAGTAAGACAAGTAGCTCAAGCTCTTGAAGTTTCTCACCTTGCGACATGTCCTCTAAACATTCTCAGGACTCTTTTCTGTATTCCAATTTGCCAACATTCATTTTAAATGGATGAAACAGACCCACACGCTGCATCCCAGTGCCTGCTCCAGCAATGTCACATACTGAGTGAAGTTTATCTTCTTGCTTCCTTCTGCTACTCCCAGGACTGTATACAAGGAATGTACTATTCGCATGGAACAGCTCAGAATAAGAGATCTCTTTTTGTAACTGTCTTGTCCACAATTTTATTTGGCATTCTAATTAATCTTTAGCCTTCCACAAATTTGAGATCACTGCATATTATACTTCTAGTTCATTCGGGAAAATATTGAATACATCAGGTATTATCCTGATCCCTGAGCAATTACCCTAGGAACTTTTCCATGAAGGAAAGGTCCAGAAACTTGTGGATATCTGCTTCTTTCTGAAATAACCAGATCTTCAAGAATAGAACTGCTCTTTTTCAAAGCTGGTCTTGAAACAAGTGTGATTTTTTTCCAATAAAGATCTTAGAAGACATTCACAAATTTGTCATCTCTAGTCTGGATAAATATCATATACTCTTCTTTGGGTTTCAAGAGAAAGTTGCTAAGAAATATCAGTTAAGACAAAACGGAGAAATCCCCTTTGGCCTGAGCTAGAGTTTAAATCAAATGGAATCTTTCTTTTTCCATCAAATACATTTTAGATTACGCCTTTATGGGAACTGCTGATTCAGATTATATCAGGTCTTGTAGACCAATTAAAATCTAATACTTGAAATCCTGGGAGATCACTTTTCTATCCATGTCCTATGCAGCAGATTGTGATACCTCCCGAGAGACCCTAGATGTGACTGCATTAGGTGTTTCTGAAGTGTAGGCTGCAAAAGGTTTCGTAAATCATTATGAAATATTAGAAATTACTTAAATCTCTTAACATTTGTCCTGGAAGTTCTATCGCCTGCTTGGGCCCTGGGTGAGGCAGTGAGGAGTTACATGCAGATGAACCGAAACGGGAAGTTATATTTAAAAATAAAACAAAAAAAGCATATGAAATGCTGTCAGGATTTCCTATTCTTGGCAAAGACTCTGACTCAGGAAGCCACTTCCCTGACCATCTGACAGATGCCAATACTCCTAGCTCCAGGGCAGCCTCCTCCAGCCACTTGGCTTTTTGCTTCAGAGAGTGCACATGATTTACGGGCTCATCTTTACTCTTGGTGAAAGCTTTAACATCAGGCTGTCTACTAGTTTATGTTTTTGCTGCTGTCATGAAAGCAAGAAGTATTCTGTGAAGCTGTTAATTGTCGTCTGATTAGTATTAATGTATTTACTACGTTCCGGTTGTTGTAAATGTGAGAATGAACATCTTTTTTCTAAACTTTATGTAAATAGGGCATGGTTATGCTTCGTAAGTTATCTATGGAAGCAAATTCCTTGAGGATTATAGTTTTTAAATAATACACAGCATTTCCATAGGAACTTCTTAATCATTACAAATCTTTCTTTAAAAGCCATAATGTAACTAACTACCTCAAAAAGCCAGCCTAACTCCAGCATATATCCTAACCTTTGACGAGAGCAACATGACCCTAAAGGATTGAAATTATGTCTGCCTGCCATTAAACAGACTTCCATAAAAAAGCTGGTTTGATAAAGGCAAGCAACAAGGAAGAGTGCATTTCTATAAGCACAAAAGCAGCATAATACATAAAAGGAAATTTCAAAAACAGTCAGTCAGCTGAAGGAGAAGAGAGACACCCGTGTTCGCTTAGCAAATCAGTCAGTCTGCTAAGTGCTATAGATTTGTCTACAGCCCAGTGTTTATTGCATATCTTCACTGTGAGTATAGTTAGCCATAAGTTTTACCCCTTATTTAATGACAGTACGAACTTGCACGACACAGGTCTATATTTAGATTACTCCTTCCAAATCATTCAGAATTGATTGCTCTCTGAAATATAGATTGCCCCCTCTTCTGCAAACTGCACGTTCTTTTCTCTAGATTACTAATGTACAAGGAAAACAACATACCCCTATACCAATGTAATAGTCGTTTACTAGTAACATCTAACCACATTATTATTTTCTTAGGATTTACAGTTCTTTTACTTTTGCTGTCTACCTGAAGCATCCTTTACAGAGGCATGTCGTTGTATTCCTTTGCAATATATTGACTTGATGAAGTAGTATATATTAAATATTGAAAGGGTTATATCTATTGCTTTCCCTAAAATAACCTGCTATTTGTGGAAGATTCTGCTCTATTCAGATTTTCATCCTCAATATGGTACCAATGCACCATCTAGCAATTGATAAAGCAATAGAGCTAGCAGTTGTCATTTGAGAGCCCTTTTGCTTTCTGCCAGCAGTTGTCATTTGAGAGCCCTTTTGCTTTCTCTACTGAAACGTATTGGCTAGCTAAACTGTGACTTATTTGCTATATTACTGTGATTGTTTAGATTAACTCCTGTGTTTAGGCTGCCTACTGTAACATTCCATTCATTCATTCATTCATTTAAATAATTTCCGGTCTTTTCTTTCTGAACCACTACCACCACAGTTGATGGTATTATATTCCTTGGTGGGCAAAAGGTCCTGAGGTTACAAAGAACCTCTCTCTAATTCATCCCCCCAAAACCTATTCGGATTTAGTTAAGATACAAACTGTCAGAAGTCTTTCATTTTCCCTCTCTTGCTCATTTTCTTCAGGAAAATTCTGACAGTCTGCTGATATGATGATGGGCCACTAATACTGGAAGGAGCTAGCTCCTACCTCTGACAAAGCACGGGACTGCCACGTGAACCCTTCTGCGCCACTAAAGCAGCCATAAAATGGAGGAAAACTAGGCTCTGCTACCATGACCACCTCTTGTTCCAAGAAGACGCTCCCAGTAGTTAGCCACCCCTTTAAGATAACAGCATCAGCTGGGAACAGGAACAGCAAACATGATTATTTTTATAGAGTTCATGTGCTAAAAAAAAAGTTCTTTTTGCTGAAAGCTTGTGGTTAAGCCACACTGAGGAGCAGTGACAGAGGTAGTGCTCCTGGTGTACTTAGGACAATTTGTTTCCAACCTTAAAAAAAATTGCGAACTAAGACAATATAAGTTAGATTTGAAAAGTAAAGTGTTTGAAAGTTATGAAATGTCTGATTTAAGGTAATCATGCAGTTAAACTTCTTGATATAGGTATTATGGAGAGTGGCGATGGGCAACCTGTGGCTCCTGAGCAACAGAAACACGTTGGCGTGGTGGGCCGGTGCTGGCGTGCCGTGTGCGTTCCTGCGCACGGAGGGATGCCCACCAGCATGGTCCCGGGGGCCGAGACGGCAGACATGGCGTGCTCACTCCTGCTCTGATCTCTACTGCCCTAGAGCAGTGGGGGAGGAGAATTTGTCTCCCTTGGAGCCATGGGATGTAGGTGCGACGACAGCATACAAAGATTTTGATGCATTATCTGTAGGATCATGCCATCCAGCAGTGGCATAGTAACGGTAAAGGTGTTAAGGCTAGTTAAGTGATTTAAGAACTTAGGTCTTGTTGTCTATGTTTATCATCACTTTTAAATATACGCTCTGATACAATCTTTCTGTCAGACTATGTCCAATTCAGTATACAGGAAGGACGTTCAGGGAGGAGTTTTAAGGATCTTCTAGATGTGGATGTTTCTACCTGTTTCTTGTTTAACTCTGAAAGCAAAGAACATCTTTGATGTGAGATGATAATGTTTCCAGCAACCACAAGCTGTATCCTGCTTGTATTAAGGAATGTATAGCCACAAAGCTGGATACAGCCTCTGCTTATGGGGAACTGTAAAGCGTTACAGTTTCATTTGAAGAGGAATGTACAAGTGACTGCAATAAACAGCAACAGAGGAGAAAGGGACTGAAGTAACTGCAGTATTTTACCCAAATCCATAATGCTCTTCCTTCAAATCTTTCCTTATGATCCACAGAGCATGGTGACCTTCAAACATTGCTTACTTAGTCTGGCTAAGACAGTGATAAACTAAAGTATCTGTGTTTGATGTGTTCCTTTGTCTCTGTTAACAGCAGCAACAGCATCGTAAAATCCCTCTATCTAATGTACATCACCAGTCTTTCCCCAAACTGGCTGTATTACTGCTACCAGACCTCTGTCTGCCTCTTACCTCCAGAGCCTCCGTTTGTTTCTTTCCTCTACTGCATCTTGTCTTGTGTTAAGGTTATAAACCCCTTAGAGAAAAGATTGTCTTTCCTTTAATGTCTGCATGTTGCCTCAGTTTGGTAGAAACTTCAAGACACTGTAGTAACGCAAATAATGATGTTTATTTATTTGAATGTATTTATTCAAAGAGTGCTGCTCATCACTGAGCCATAATGCCCTTGACACACTTTTAATAGAAGGGATGCAAACTAAAAGTAAACCAAAGCGATAACTTTATCCCCATCAGCCATCACCTGATTACTGTTGCAGTTTTAATGGTCAGGAACAAGTAGTGTTGCCCTGTTTTAATTTTAACTTAGAAACCCACTTTCGAGAATTTCAGCTTCATCAATACCTGGTCACACAGTTGGAAGCTGCAAAATGCTTGGGAAATTGGTAAAGTCAAGGGCGTATCAGAGAGTGGGAGAAGGCACAGCTGTTAAAAGAACAGCAATAAAACTTGGGCTGCAACATCATCATTCTGAATCATTTGAAAACTCTAAAGTAAATAAATCTTATATCCCACTCCTACTGCTTCCCACACAGCCGTTGCAGGTGGCTTTGTTGTTTTTTTGTTCTTGTCTAATGTGACTGAACTAGATCTTGATCCATATATATGCTATGCTTTCCCCTTTAATCTAAGGCAGCAGTTTGAGTGCAAGAAACAGTAGGGGGGAAGAAAGTACAGATGCTTGTGAATTAGTGGGAAATTGGACTTTCAAAGCAATCGTCACTGACACAGTGAATGTAAGGGAGAGGCAAAACAACAACTTTCATGTCATGGTGAATAGGAGGATAAGGAAGAGATTCGTGGCAGGTGAGGAAAATGAGCTGATCTGCTCTTTTAATGCTGAACGATGATGCCATAATTTTGGGAAAGGCCAAAGGAGAGTAATGTATGTAGGGTACATATGGGTGAAGATCTGACTGAACTTGTTAATGAGAACAAAAGATAGGGAAGACTACAGTCTAGAAGGTACTGGGGAGAAAAACATGGCAAAAGGTAGGTATACAGAACAAAGGAGAAAGAAGAGTCAAAACATACGGTTGGACTGTGAACTGAAGTGACAGAAAATATGATGCTGGTGTGATCAGTGACTGAGAAAAGTGGAGGAGTAGGTGAAGAATTGAAAGGAGTTCACTTTTGGCCAAGTTAAGTTTAAGCTGATGATCAGACATCCAAGAGAAGTGAGAAATACTGGATCTGATCAAAGGAGACTTGTGGGTAAAGGAATAGCTTAAAAGAAAGGGGCTTTTGACTCAGATTAAAGATAGTACTTGAAGCATATTAGGCAGATGTCATCATCCAAAGACAGGATATAGAGTGAGAGTAGTCAGGGGCCAAGGATAATTCCCCAGAGGGGAAAAGGGGAAATATCTAAAAGAAACCGTAAAGTAGTGCTAGGGAGGAGGAACTGGCACAAGAGGAAACAGCAGTATGAAAAGGAGGATGGCAAGAACTTCAGATATAGAGCATATTAAGCAAGATCAAAAGGGATAGAGAGATAAAGGTAAAGGAATAGGTAGGGGGATAGGCGCTAACATTTGCCTGTGAGGTGGCGATTACAGGCCCTGAGAGCAGCGGTGAGAAGGGCAGGAAGAGTATACAAGGAGAATCTAGGAGGCATCTGGAGGACAAAACCTCAGGACTGCATTATAGAAAGAGAGGGTATGTTCCGCAAGGTTAGACCAGATGGCAGAGAGAACTCCAAAGTACTATAAAAGCTCTTTCTAGAACTGTCTTTTCTGCTGAAGTCCTAGTCTTTATGCTGCTTCAATTTTTAAGTACCAAATACTACACACAGATATTGTATTTGTATTTTCAAAGTACCTTTATAAATACACTTCCAAACATATCTGTTATCTGTATCTTCCATTTCCTTGTTTTTCCTGTCAGAATTGTGGATTGGAACTGCCTGCGCCAGAGCCTTTGCACTTTTCGGGTACTTGACTGCCTGATGCAGCCATTTAGCAGTGTCTACCGTTTTTGCTGCTGAACTGCTCTAAAGGTCTCTTGAAGCACTGTGTCCTGTTTCACTGGTTTCTTGATCATATTTTGAAACACATTGGAATGCTCACTCAATCTAACCATTCAGTTAACTGTACACAATTTGACAACCTGAATGAGAATTATTGTAGCCTACAGTGCATCATCAACGCTATTTGAATGTACTGTTTGGGGAGGAGCATCCTTTTTCTTTTAAACATTTGTAACGTATTCTTAATGGTGTGAAATAATTCTGGGTGCCATATTTATATGCTGATGAGGGTTTCTAGGGAAGACTTTCCATTTATGAGGGTCTCATCGCATTGTCTGTTTGGTAGGTTTTGCTCCACAGTTTTTCTCACAAGCTGTTAACGGCAAGCAGGGTTAATTTGCTTTTAAATTCTTTTTGTTTTCTCAAACTGTCCTTTTTCCCTTATTGCCTTTGTTACCAGCTTGTGCTCTGCCCAGAACCTCTCACATTCCCCCCAATTTTGCCATGCTGCAAAAGGGAACGTCAAGTGAATCAGATGTGTCACTTCCAAATTGAACAACTTTGTGAACAGATTACTGATGCAGAGCACAGGATATCTAATATACAAGATGACACGTTTGTCCATGGCTACAGAATCGGTAAGTGAACAACGAAAGCTGACACTGAAGAGAAACAATGATTCTATGAAAAGGACAAAGACTAAACTCAGACCAACAAGCATTTGTGAAATGCTCAAAAATCCCTAGCACTAGGATGCTTGAATTTTAAGTCTAGATCGTGCTTTATTAAAATGGAAGATTCCTCAGTTGTATACAGGGCTCTGCTTTCTGAGTAGTAGCCTGGTCAGAGCAGTAACTCAAAATATGAAAGTAAAACAGAAAATGGAGAGCTAAACAATGGATCTTAGTGAAATCAATAGCAAAACATCTGTTCAATTACAGAGAAAAAGAACCGCATTTCCGGACAAATTCATTGCTGACGTCAGCAGTGGTGTAAGTAAGAGAGAAAATGAGCATACCTCAGAAACTGCTTTTCACTAATTTGCTATTCTGTGGATGGGAACACTTCTGTATCTTTATATGAAGGGAAAAGAGGTGGTGACCTAGACAGTTATTAGCAGGAAAAAGTGGGATAAAGTAGAAAGACCTTTACTCTTCATTGCTTCCTTACCGCAATTTCTCCTTCTGTTTCCTCAACAAATAAATCACAAAACAATAATAGTTTACTTCAGATTAAAATTAAGAAGGAATTACAGGATAGTATCAATGTAAATATGCCTCACAATAAAAGAAGATGGAAGAAATAGGAAAAAAGTCGGAAAAGTAATGTTATTTCAAATTCAATGAAACCTTAATTTTGCCAAGAGATATGATTGTTCTCTATAATATGAATTAATCTATATTTTCTCTAAAGAAATAAAGTAATATACTAACATAACCTTCCAAATTTTATATTTTTAATGTTCATAATGCTTCTGTAGAAATGCAGGACCCACAATATTGAAGGAATTTGTAAGACACGGATCAGCCCTAGAACTGAGTGTTCAGATCAGGATGACTTTTAATAGGCTTCCTAATACCAAACAAATTGCAGAAGTGCTTCCACTATCACATAAGATCCATTACTATGAGCCATTCATCAGAATAACAGTCAGGGAGAAAATCTCTAATTGACTTAATTAGTTGCATTTATGTACCACCAAACTTTCTCTGTGAATGTTTGTCTAAATTTAAGCTTTGCCTTTCCCAGGCTAGAGCACTATGACAAGGTAATGCCATGATTCTTGCATACAATAACCTTGCATTTAATTTCAAAACACAAGTATTTTAAAATAAATAAAATGTTCCAAAATATTGCAAGCTTTTATGTAACATCAAAATCACACCATGCTTACAATAAACTTATGTTTTCTGCTACTAAATTATTGTCTAATACTGTGAGGGAAGGAAAAATCCCTATACTAGAGCAGGCATTGAAAACATTACAAGTGGATTTTCAAAAAGACTGAGCTTTTGGTTAGCTCTTCTCCTTGGTTTGCATATATTTAGCTACACTGAGACTGTAAACAGTCAGCCAGCACCTTTGTCTCCTAGCACCTTCCCAAAAATTCTAAACAGCAACGAAGTTCCTACAGGCAACTTTGGAGTGTGGAAACCTTGACTTTTGTAAGACAAGAGGTAAGGCAAGTGTGTGTTTCTGGATGTCTTGATCTTATAGTAGCACTGTGGTTTAGGGGTATTTTTGCCTATGACTGTTATTCTGTTGTGATAAAGTGTGCATCTGATGCCTGTTAAAGTTGATGACAGTTACTTTTAGTTCTTACACATCAAGAAGAAAATAAGCTTCCTTTCTCATTTTCTTATCCCATCAGTGCTTTAACCTGTGCAAAAGAACTTAGAGAATTAAATTCTCATTGGGTAAAAAATGATGCATTCCTATGGCATTGTTTTCTAGCTGCTGGATTAGGCAGAGGCAGCTACATAAGCTGTCTGTATCCAGGATCTGGAATTCAGTGACAGCATTTCATTCAGCGCAACCAACTGCTTTTTTACAGTCCGCCCTGAAGGTCACTACAAATGTCTTAAAAATAAAGCTTATCATTACTATCCAAGGTAAAGTATTTACAGCAAGAAATACATTGACTGAAAGGCAAGTCATTTAAAACAGGGCATTTCATCTTAGTTCAAACACCAGTTTAACTGTAATTACATGGAGGGCCTCAGATTTTTTGTGTTTTATATCCATCTCCTTTTATCCACCTTTTTAATATCAGATAAGGATATGATTACATTCAAAAAAAAATTTCTGTCAATACAAACTTAAAATAGGACCCACAAAGGTGCAAATGTTGTGTTCATTAACTGTCACAAGTGACCCTTATAATTTAATCTTACAGGAATACAGTGTTTTTAAAGCTTACCTTTTTGCTAAAACAAAATTAATGAAAAGATTATCCTAAACTCTATGTATCTGGAAATGCCACTGGAGAAATTTCATTTCCTCAGCATTTCATTTCTAGTAAAATTGGCTTGGTTGTACTACTCTGCAGCTGTGATTTATGAACTAAATGGCAAGGCTAAATGTGCTGAAAATCTGACATGTTCCCTGAGCAACAAAGGGACTGAAGGCAAATGTTACAGTATTACTGACAACACCAGTAATGCTTGTTTAAGCATTTGCTTCATAAACAATAAAAAGTAGTATTAAAAACAAAAGAAATATCAAACAGGCCTCTCTGCCTAATCTTTCTCCTTTGGTTAGTTTTTTTCTGCTGCTCCTCTTTACTCTCCTTTTAATTAAAAGCTCATCTGCAGCGGTTGCTTATAAAGCTTGATATGGTCTTCAGTGGCACTTCCCTCTAGAAGCCTTTGCTCTTGAAGGTTTTCTCCTTGATATAAAGGAGATTTTTATTATTACTTACCTTTTAATGTCATCTGCAGCTCTCGGCAACTTAATGATGAACAAGCAAGCCACAGGAAAGTTTCTGTCCTGAAGAGTGTAGCAAGGTAGAAGTGGTACATTGTTGGGCAGAAGGTGCTGGGTTGGTTTGTTCACAGGGTTTTTTTTTTGTTGGGCTTTTTTTTTTTTTTTTTTTTTAACTTGACTCACTAGTGAACTGAGAGCTGAAGTCCCATGGCCAAACAGTTGACCTGACTTCAGAAAGTCTGAGAAGAGACCTCAGATACCCAGATTCTTTGTCTCTTGCTCTGATCCCAGAGGTTTCTTTTCAGATGAAATATTTGTCTGATTTCTCATTTTTCTCACAACTTATTTCTGTTTTCCACTTACTTGCATTGCTTCCAGAAATAAAAACTTCCTACTTGAAGCAGTCTTCCTTCTGCCATATTTTGATGATTGAGGAAGAGTTTTCCATATTCACATGAAATTGTTATTGGTAGTTAGTCCCACAAGTGCCACTGTTTGCATCCCCAAAGTGAAACCACTAGATACTGTTCAATAGAATCTTCTTGCAGCTGCTTCAGGCTTCCTGTGGTTCTTTCTATCCCTCGCCTACTGTCTTTCCTACAGTCCTTAATGGCAATTAAATCAAGAGAAGTTGTAACCTTTACTCAGATTCAGCACTTAAAAGCCAGAGACAATATCTTCCCATTTCTGTCATGTTCTGGTGACCTCTGGTTGAGGAGGAAGCCATGTAACATCCTCAGGTGTAGTAGTGTAAATCTGGAGTAGCTCAACTGACCACGATGAAGTTACAGTGTTATAAAGCTATAACACGGAGTTATAGTGAGAGACTGATCTATGTGAAGTGTCCATTGTTAGGTTTGATCACATTTCTACTTCCCATCAATTCTATCAGTATTCTGTCTTCAAAATCTTTATAGATTTTATCCAGCCAGGAGTCTTGTGGGAGAAAGTGGGGGATATTCTCGTCTCTCCTAAAGTAATGTAAGACTGACAAAATCAGTGGAGTTGTCCAAAGATAACTGACAGCAGAATTTTGACCATTATTTGAAATGACAAAAGATAGACTTAGTCCTTACAAACTAGCTGTAGTGGTTAAACCTCAGACTGTCAACACTCCTTAAAGAAAGTATGACTACTTTTTCCCTTGTGAGTTTTTAAATTTCATAATCAAGAAAAAGCAGTCACAGCCAAGCATCCGTTGGCGGCAACTGAGTACCTGCCTATTTGAACCCTTGGGAATAATTAGAGTAAAATGGAACTGTAAACGTCAAGAGGGGGGAGAAGTACACAATTCCAGTTGGAAATCCTAAGAAAAAAATTACTTGTTACCGAGAAATAGATTTTTAATGCTCTGAAGACTTCATAACAACAATGCCCATTTGAAGTGCCTGAAATACAAAAGAAACAAAAGCTTACATTTTAAAGCAAAAAGAAAATAAGGGTAGGGATAAGATATATAATCCTCAGGATGCATGGAGTCTCAAGGCTAAAAAGCTGCACTAGCAGGTAACAACTCTTCTTGGTGAGCTGCAGCCCCACAGGCTCCCAGCTGGGGCCCTGGAGAGGAGCAGTCCTTCTGGGGAGATCCCCCTCCCCAGTGCGCAGGAGCCTGGCTCGCTCCATGCCAGGCTCTTAGCAGGAGGGAGGCAATATGAACAGGTCTGGGCTAGAAAGGCAAGTGCTTTTTTATTCTGTTTATATTTTTTAGGAATAAAAGTGAGGGCTTTTTTTCTTCTCTAGCTACCGGGGGAATGTTTGAATGAAAGTTTTTGAAGGACAGTGTTTAAAAAGACAGAAAAAAGCAGAAAGCAAGACGTCGGCTCCTCTGGTTGTGGAATGACCTTTCACAGCATCTTTCTTTCATTTGTCTACTAATGGAGAAGTAATTACAGCAGTAATATAAACAGTAGTTGGCTTGGCAACGAGTACACAAACTTGACCAGATTAGGTACGGTCCCAAAGATTGTTAAAGCCTAGAAAATCAGACATCCCACAGGTACAAGAGAGCTACACCTCCACAGCAAATTACTACCAAACATGGTGTGTGCACATGGGATTAGCAACTGGCAAAGGAAGAAAAGACTCCCAACTATAAAACTCAAGAACAAAATTAAGAAGAAAGAGGAGAGAGAAGGCTAGAAAGGTACTAGTTGTCATGTATCTCTGAGAATGCATTGCAAAACCCTGCTGGCCCATCTCAGTTATTTGACTCAGTATTTATTAGTGTCTGGAGACTTCAAAAGGCTATTCTGTTTTTCATAAAGTGATAGTCCCTTCACCTCCAAAGATGCGGTTGATATATTTGGGATGAAATACTGACAACTCAGAAAGCATGACACTAACCCTATGGTGCGGGCTGGGAATTTAATAATAACAATGACAATAATATGTCTTATCAGTTTATACACCCTATAGACACAGTTCAGCCTCTGATCTGACTGGCAGTGTTTGCGGGCATTGTTTGACAGTTATCAGTAGCTCTTCTTCCTTCAAAAAGGAGGCTTAGATCCTGATTGAGCAATGGTGAACACAGAAATTCTGGAAATGATGAGAACGGAGTGGAACTGGAGGAACTGAGGTGGCCGTCCCAGTGGTGGGACAAAACAGGCAGCTCAGAGCATGAGGAATCCTTCATGAAGACAAAGTCCAGCCAGCCCTGTTCCGACTGGGCTTTCATCCAGAGGCTTCATTCTCCTTTGATCACTTCTTTTAATGGTCACGGAATGCTTAGCAGTATTTTTTCCTCTTTACCAGCAGATACTGTTCGACCTTTGTCTGATTGTGGCAACTTCAGAAGAAATTACCCTCTGATGAAAAAAATCTCTAAATGTAACATTTTTTCCTGCGCACTTAATCAACATCTAATATGATCTCCGTTTGAAGAGATCACTGCTTAAAGGTACATGTATTAATTTGGACTAATTAATGGAAAACCTACTGGGATTTATAGAATTTGTAAATAATTGACAGCGGAAGAAAAAAATTGCCTTTTTCCCTAAAATCTTGAAAGTTAGAGAAAGAAAATACCCATGTGCAGTAATCATTCTCACTGATGTTGAAAGGTGGGATCATTCCTTACAGAAGTACTGAAAGGTGTTATAATAGATTGCAATGCATAGGGCTTCCAGTACTTCCTGAAAGAGACCACTTAATAATATCTCATATTCAAGACGGTAGGGGTCTTTCTAATGATACTAGTCCAAGTCTCGAGTTCTGATTCCCTCCCTTTACTCCCTATTTACATGCACCTAACACATGAAACTATTCTCACTATTCTCAATGTCTGTACTTTTCCTGTTTTTTTTTGTTTGTACTGATTGCCTAATCAAACTATACATACTTAGGTCTTTTAATCTTGCCTGAAAATCTCCACCACCCTTACTGTTATTTCTTTGCTCCTCAGGTTATCCGTAATGATTTATACTACTTGGAAGAATACAGTAGTGTTCTACAGCGTATTTCTGACTGTGGGAGTCCTGATAATTTAAAACCTCTGTACAAATCTCTGTTTCTACATTGCTTCTGCAGATTGAGAGGTGGTTACTAACACTAGGGTGAGTATCTTGGAAAATAAGATTAAAATAGCACTAATCTATTTTCTTACTGCAAGACAAGCTATTCTCAACCAGTGTTTATCATCTAACCTGTCCTTAAAGACTTCCAAAGATGGAAATCCTATAGCTTTCTAGGCTATCTAGATCATCTTTGCTACTGCTTACACCCATGACTTTTTATCCATTCTTCAGTGAGCATGCACACTCTTGCTCCTTGTAGCAGCCTTTCACATACTAGAACACTCTTACCATGCCCTTAGGCTTCTGTTCTTCGAACAACTGAATCCCACCTTTCAGCCTGTCCTCACAGGTCATGTTTTCTCAGACTCTGACGATTCTTGTTGATCTGTTTTAGACCCTTTCCCCTTCTCCAAAGCTTTTATTTATGTATGCCATGCAAAAGTGGCCTTGCCACTTTTGCTAAACAGAATGGAAGAATTGCTTTACATGCCCTACATAGTCCTGGATTTGTACAGCCCACTATGAGGTTTGTTTTTTTGAAAGCATCATGACACCGTTAACTTGTGTTCAGTTTGTGACTTGCTAAAAGCTGCAGATCCTTACCTGTGGTACTGCTGCCCTCCCTCTTGTAGCAGTGCAGTTCACCTCTTCAGTCAATAGGTAGAGACTTCCAATTATCCTTACTGAATGGTAGCCTATGTATTTCAGACCATTTATCTCAATTCACCAAAACCCTTTTGAATTCTAGCCCTGCCATCTAAATTTTTTGCAATCCCTCCCAGCTTAGCTTTATGTGAAAATACGCAGGCATCTTCTCTAGTGTATCATCCAAGTCCTTGTTCTGTAGTAGCAGATCCAGGACTGATTCCTCCAGAACCCTGCTCAATAGGTGAAACCAAGCTGCCATTGAACTACTGATTACTGTCCTTTAAGGAAGGTTTTCTCAAGGTCTGTGCCCTGGCTTTCAGCAGTTTCCTGTAGACGATGTTTCACTAGCCTGTTTATGAGTGTGCCATGCGACATACATGTAAAAAGATGTACTAAAGTCAAGATATATCACATCTCCTGTTTCTGCCTCTACCACAAAGCCACTTATATTGTTAGAGAAGGAAACTAGGTTGGTTTGACGTGATTCGTTCTTGACAAATCCATGTTGGCAGTTACTTACCACCTTGTTACATTCTGGGTACTTTCTTAGAGCGTGTACATTAGCAAAATGCAAATAGTGCAGTTTGGCTGTATTTCAGTGGTGGTGAGTCAAGGGAGGATTTCCAGGATCTTTCTGCGTTCTCTGACTTATTTTCTCTATTAATATCATCACTCAAAAAGGCCCTTTGCTGCATCCCTCCTCTTTGTTTGAAAAGGACCAGATACAGTGGCATGACTGCAGTGCGACTCCCAGCTTCTCTTAGCCAAATCTGCTTACTGTATGAGGGCAGTTGTCCTGCTAAGGGCATGTGGATGCCGTGTGGAGACAATTCTGCATGTTGCTGCTTCAGAAAAATTGTAGCCCACACTCTGATCTTCTGTGACACTAATGGTTTGAGTGACAACTCTATTTCTCTTCATGCAGGCTGGGATTGAACTGTCTTTGCAAACTCTTTTCTGATGGCCTATGGATACAGATGGGAATGAAATGGGAATGAGGGAACATAAGAAGGAAGGATGGGGCGATAAGATGTTTAGGCACATGAGTGTGACAACAAAATACGTGGGTAATGCTGTGTGTCATTAGCAGAGATATCACAAATGCCTATTGAGATTGAAGCACATTAAGAAAGGCCAGGTCTGTACATGAAATGCAGAAGCGCAGAGACTGCACACAGCCATAACTCACTTGTACACCTCGCGTTCATTTCTTCTTACCTATTTAAAAAGAGTTAGCCCCAAATGTCTACCCTTTATCCTTCCACAGAGAAATGTCTCCATGTGAACCATAGCGGTATTATACACTCATCGTAATGGCAGACAAACCAAAGTGGGTCTGCAGAGGTTTGATTTGCCCTATTCATTATATACAGTTCCAATCCTGACAGTGTAAATGCCAACATGTCAACTGTTTTATAGCTGATTACATTTATGCAGCAACTAGGCAGCTACCGAAAGGCCATGGGCACAACTCACAGAGTTGTGAGCCTTCCGGCATGACTGATGTCTTCTTCCAACTGAGCACAGCACCAGAGCTACTGTGGCGATCAGCATACCAACAAGAATAAAACAGTGTTGCCTCCTCCCTGCTGTCATTCCCCTTCCTGAAACTTATGCTTGAAAGAGGTCATTTAAATGTGATCCTGCTCCCTTAAATGAACATTCTGTCTCTTTTTGTTTTTATACTACAGTGCTTTCAACTTCTTCCCATCATTAAGCCATTTGAGTGAAATACTGAACTGATTAATGTGGCATTTTCCACTAAACTGTTTCAGGAAATGCTGCAGCTTACCAGTGGGATGCTTTTGAATAATGTAATCTCCTTAGTATAATTAAAACTAAGTTCTGAAGTTAGTACCTTTTTTCCCTGGAGACACTCATCAAAATGTCAAGTGTTCCTTCTAGTGGAACTGCAATCCTACAGTACAAACAAATATATTTATCCACTGTTCCTTGCAAGCAGGAGACCTTTGCCTCTATTCTTTGTCACTTCATTTTTAACATGAGTAAATAGTGCATGAAATAATAAACAAGCTCTATGCACAGAATGACAGAGTATTTTAAAAAGCTTGAAGAATAGAAATGAAGTATTATAGGTAAGAATAGTAAGAAGTCCTTCTTTTGTTTTACTAATGATTCCTTTTAAGTGTGACTCTCAAACCGAAGTTTAAATGAATATTTACAAATGGAACAAATGATATGAAATAAAACATTTACTTTCCCTAGATTTCTCAGGGTGCTTTTTTTTTTTTTTTTTTTTTTTTTTGCTGTAGACAAAAACAAGGTTGGGGTGCCACCACCTGGAGAGCTGGAGCAATATTGTTTGCAGATTTTAATTCTCTGATAGCAGTTGGGGCTACTGTCTATCTATCTGCAAATCTACTGATGAGTCATGGGTAAAACCCCACCTAAAAGGGAGTTCTCACTGTGAGAAAGGGTGAAAAATCAGTTCAAATTCTGCTTTGGAAAATCCACAGGTAGGGCCATACATTTTAAAAACTGATTGCGTATAGTGTTACATTCACCCCCCGCAAAACCCTGACTCGTTCTGTGCATCAGCAGGTCAATGCATTAGTATTAGTCAGGCAAAGAGCTTCCTTTCCTCTTACACATCACATGCTGAGTAGATCTGAAAGTAAGGACTGGCCTGTTGCTGTAATCTGGAGTTCCGAACCACATGATTATAATAATCTGCCCTTAAATCAGAAAGTATCAGGTACAACAGAAGTTCACGACCACATTACATTGTACAGTCTACCAGATTTTACAGAACCTACTTGAGATTGCTCTTTCTACTTTTTAAATTTGCTTTTTCTAATTTAAACTATAATCCAGCTAGGACTTAGGGTACAGGTTTAGGAAATTCAATATATTCCATCTAAAAACCACATTGCATGTGTAGGATTGGCTTCCATCCAGCCTTATTATTGTTATTTATTAACACTTATTAGCACTTCTTATTAAAGTTGGATGTGGTGTATGCTGTACACTTAGTGAGAGGTAAAGTTAGGACAGTTAAATACTTGTTGTTAACTAGCTTCCTCCTCTCAAACTGTCATAAGTAACACACTGAAGTTAATATAGGAAACAGTATATGCTTGTGCAATAAGCACAACAAGATCTAAGCGGAAAGTAAGCATCTAACCTGAGCTAGTCAGGCAAGGTCCCCCCATAACCAGTGGGGGCAGAGAGACACTTCTGGGGTCCTTCCATTCTGCAGGTTACCTAAAACCTGCGCAACAAACCACCTTCTGGCCCTTTCTGTCCCCGTTAACCGTAGGGACAGCCTGGACAGCTAGCTCAAGCTACGTGCCTCAGCTTTTAGATGGCCCAATACTAATAGGTGAGCTGTACCTCACCCTGTTACTAACAGTGTAAGAGGACATAGGGAAGCAATTCCTATCAGCCAGATTTTATTTTCACTAGGCTTAACAGCAGCTAAATGAATGAGATAGATATATCAGATATTTCTTTTGAGGAAAATAGTTCTTCTCCAGCCAAATCCTTAAGCATGTTGTCTTTATGCCCAAATAGTGGCATTTAGACATGCGTGTATTAGCCACAACTACTCTGTATTTCCTGTAGTTAATCCTCCTGTTTACCACTTCACCTAAACACTCCTGTGTTATAAGATCACCAGATACTGGCAAAATGAATGTCTGACAACACTGATTAGCTTAAAGCATAACATGACTTCATTAGTGTCTTGTAAGGACACTTGACGTTTAAATAGTCTTATTTCCTAGTTTACAAACATTTCAAACCTAGCACATCAATGCCGTACAAGGCAAATTGCTTTTACTAATCCACTAATGGAAACCTATGTCCTTTTGTATATGATAGAAAACCACCATAAACCTATTCCATTCATTTATTGGACCATTATCCTAAGTCCACGTAGTCTTCAGTCTGCTAGCAAAACTTTAAGGCAGGTCTCCCTAAACCCTAATTGGCCTTAGTTTGTGCAGATCTCTTACGTATTAAGGCTAAAGGCCATAACATTCAACAGTTGCATGTGCATGGGAAGATAGACAACAGTGCAGCCACCCAGTGGCTCCAAGGCTGTCTTTGGGAGACTGCACTATCAACACACACGAGCTTTCTATTTTTCTAGGAAATCCAAAACTGTCAAGCGTTAGCTTAGGGTTTACTTTTTTCCTTCCCTTTCTCCATCTTAAAAAAAAAAAAGCTTCTAGTTTTTGAACTGTTTAGATAATCTTGAGGGTGTAAGTAACCATGACTCTTTCTTGGACTGCACCTACCATGATGTTTAAGTGCCTACAGATGGAAAATTTTAAGGAGTGAGTTATGCGGTCATGCCTAAATTCAGCAGTACCAGGAAACATTCCCAAATGTGGAACTCAGTCATCTGCGATGATATTGGCCTGGACCAGCCTGTGTCCTCGCAGGGCGCTCCCGGGCATGGATGAGGAGGAGGGGCAGCCAGGCTCCCTGCTGCAGCATCTCTGCCTGCTCCCAGTCTGCCCACATGTGAGAGGCGTCCAGCTGGGACAGGAAACCAGCGTTATCCCAGATGGGGCAGCCCTGGCTTAGCTGCTGTAACAGGGTATGCTGAGCCCCACACCTATTCACACCTGCAGTGCATGGGATGTCGCAAACTAGCACGCTCCTCTCGCCACCAGCCAAGCCAGTCTGTCACCCTTACACAAAACTGCCATTAGCACAAAATCTGTAGTGGTCACCCAAGAATAGCAGAAGTAGATTAGTCCAATGAAATAAGAACGAGTTCAGAAGGAGAGGTTCTTAATAATAGTTCCTTTTGTTACCCAGTTTCACCAGTTGAGTAATTTAATCATTTGGGGAAATTTGATAGCCTCTTCTTCAGCTGTAAAATGAGGATTAAGGTATGTCATACTTGCATACCTCATGCAGCAAGCTGAGATGATTAAACAGTAGATATTCATAAAGGTATGGCACGGAAATGAAAAAACTGAATTGTTGGTACAGAACTAGTTATTAATTGGAACATTTTCCTTTTTTGTCTTTCAGCGGTTTGGCAAAGTTGCTGGGAACACTAAACTGTACGAGGAAGCTTGAAAATTCCCTGTCCTCCTTTAATATAAAATGGGTCTTAAGTTTAGAAAAGCCCAAAACAGTGATGTCACTGTCACTCCTGATCCATAATGCTGAATGTAGTGATTTAATGTGATGGAAAATAGCCATTTGTAGCAGATACAAATGGAAAATATTATTCACCAGCAAGGGTTACACCACTTTCTCCAGCAGAAAAAACCTGCTTGTTTAAGAATCTTGTAATATACATTCAAGATACTAATATGAGTGAATCTAATTCTTCTGACTGTGATGGAGTTTGTAATAGTTGATGTCTACTTTCTTATGGGAACTGCGTGCAACCCATTAGACTTCCCAGTAAGTCACAAGTACAGGCTCACAGTATGTGAAAAAAAATGTTTAAATTGCAAAAAATGATGCCAAAAGATCTACACAGATGAAAGATATCAGAACAAACTAATAATAATTTATTCAGTTGAATGGACAGTGTATAAATTACTCTTGGATGTTCTTACAGCTATTGTTAATATATAAGTTATAATATAGAAGGAGTTACAATATATAAATAAAAGGAGTTATATGGTGAAAATACAACTTTGAAGGTAAAAATTGTCTCTCGTCAGACCAGAGAGCCAGATTATCACAAAATCTGTACTGGCCAGTTAGGGAGCCACTTTTTATAGAAGTTTCTTCATCACTTTGGCACTCAACCAGCTGATGTATGGCCCATGTATATTTAGTTTTTCTGTTGTAGTCAACAAGTATGATAATGATAGGGTTACTCAGAAAGAATATAAAGGAAAAGCTAGCCTTGACCTTTCTCTTTTGAGAGAAAAAGAATATTATGAATATTTTTATTAGAAGTATTGGAAATACATTCCCTTGGGAATCAGATATATGTCTATTCAGCATTATGCAAAATTAATTGTTCACCTTTAAAATGACGTTTAGCTTTCACCTGTTTTTTTCTTTATTGGTATTATTCCTTTTTAAGTTTTAATCTCCTAAGACTAATTAGTGGCCAATTTGCATAGCCTTCTGGAATGAGCAGTGCAGGGAGAGGACCCACAGTGGCAGTAGTAGTCTTATAGATAAGAAAAGAGGAATATTATGACTGACATAATCTCGACTAGGGTCAGGTGAGAGAGCTGGATTCTCACAAAATCTGTATTGGCCAGTTAGGGAGTCACTTTTTATAGAAGTTTCTTCATCACTTTGGCGCTCAACAGCAGATGTATGGTTTGCAGAATGAGTATTTATATCTCTTCCAGTTTTGAAACCTCTCTAATGCAGCAATACGTGTTCCCATCTAAGGAAATAGCTAATATGTCTTAACTATCATATTATTCTCTTTGCTTCAGTAGACGTCTGTGTTAAACTAGGAACTTTTGAGCTGCCTAGAGGGAAGCAGAGACTTTTCCCTCAAGAAGTTCACACATTACATATGAAATAGCATTATTCTTTTTCAGCATTTTTTTTCTTTGATTCCTTTCTTGACTGCAATGTCTCCCGTGTTGTTTCCTCCACCCCAAAGCAGCCTGCTTTACTTAGAACTCAGCACACGTACAAGGAGTTCAAAACCTTCCTCCAGAGGACGCGGCCTTGCTCGCGCTGCTGAATTCCTCTCGCCATTGCGTCACCCGCACCTTGCTTGGCCCGTCTGACTCTCCTCACGCTCTCCTCCCTGGCCCTGCCTGGAGTTACTCACTCTGCGTCAGACACACAATTTGATTTTCACCTGCTGAGTCTGTCTGCGTTTAATCATCGTTCAAAGTCCTCTGATCTGCGAAGTGGTTGGACTCTGCGCTGCCAGGCGTGGATTTGCCTGGCCGTGGCAAACCCTGTGCAGCCAGGCCCAGGGGCTCCGGTGCCGAGCGCGGTGGAGGCTGCCTGCCTCCCTCTGCTCAAGTCAGTGGTCATGTGCCCTTGAATACACCAGTTTCCCCATACTACCTTATCCTCCACTGGTGTGCGGACCTGCAGTATTTCCATGAGAATAGCTTCTGCTTAAGGCTGGTGGTATGGCTTTGGTTTGTCCCAGAAAAAATTTTCTGAAGGCCTTGTGAAGTCCCATACGGTATCAATCAGTGCTTAGATACTCTGGCTATGGACACCATGAAAAAAAATCACAAAATTAGCGTTGAATTTAACCCATTATTTTTGTTACATAACCTGTTGGTGACTCAATAGTTAAGTCTATTTCTTCACTCAAGTAAACATCTGCAGCGAGTAAAAGAAGTGCTGGTTTATTATAGTACTGTTTATAAGTGTTTAGACTATTGACATTTAAAAATATCATTTAATTTGTTTTAGAAAAAATAACATTGAAGTTGAGAAATGAATCTCCGAAAATGAAATTAATTTTGCATGAATGTATTCACATAAAAAATGTCTTTGCTATTAATGAAATTACTCAGATTAATAAGGACATGCACAATTAGGTCATATATCAAGAAAAGAAAGCTGAATTACTTAATTGGTCTCTAAAACTCACCATATAGCCAGTATGATGCTGAAACACTTGAAGTTTCCATTGTGTTCTTTTTTTGAGATATACCTAAGGAAATGCTTTGAACTGTCTATAAAACTACTGTTCCAAATGTTGAATATATCTATGAAAAATGGCTTTTCCAAAGAGGAACATAGATCAGTTTATGAACACTGAAATAAGTACCTCTCAGCTCCAAGTATAGAATATCACAATTAAGCACATGCTTGCATGAGTACTTAAAGACAGTAATCTAGTTCCAAATATAAAACTGAAGGGAGTTAGTGTGCCACCTTCTTTGACACTGGGTTCCGTACAAAGCGAGTCAAACTGCTCTGAAATACACCAGTTTCAACTCATAGGAGTTTTCACTGGTTCACTGTGGATGTGTACCAGTGTAATTAAAAATAGATCTTAGTCCCCTAAAATCTATTTCGATTGCAAGTACCATCCTGTAAAAGGAAACAACTTGAAGTGCCTTTTGAACCAAATCTTTTGCTCTACTTAGGAAAAGATTGTTAGATCTTGAGTCTAATTGGTATCATGCAGTCTCTTTACAGACTTGCAACTCATTGGCTTGGGATACGTTATCTGGAAAAAAATGACCGAAAGGGCTTACATAACTAATTCCTGGAAAACTTATTTAAAGAAATACAAGGAAAACACTGCTTAATATACCAAGCCTGGACTTTCAGGACTGGATCAAATCAGACAGTAGCACAGAATTAGAGAAATCAAAAAGGTTTATTTTGATATGCTATAATATTGTCTTTTCACCACAAACAAAGGTTACATTCCACTAATAAAGACTAATAATTTTCAGAATAAAATACTACTAATGTAATTGAAAACACGGCATACAGATGTATTCTGAAGCAGGGGCATAGCTCAGACCAGTACTCACATCCTGCTCACAAACAGGAACTTACATCATGGGGACATCACAAATTGGATACCAGTTTGGTTGTGTGCTCCTACTTGTCTGCTGCCAGCCCTCATTCACCTAGCTCCTGCAGGGTGGGTGTGGAGTAAGCCTTCACTCACTTACACACATGCACACACATGCACACACACACACAACCGCAGATTTGGAGAGACTGCCTGCCTGCCAGCATCCCTAGCCCTGGATGCATTGTCACAACATGTTACATACCGCATAATTTCTCTGAGGCTGGTGAAGAAACTTGTCACAAGGACAGAGTTCTCAGGACCTCATTAATCCATCCTGAAACGATCACTACAGATGTCACAGCTTCTGTGAAGGAGGACTGTCCTTGGGACTAGATGTATTTCCGTTGCATGATTTCTGAGCCTATGTGGCACAGGCATCGTTCCTCCAGAAAGGTCTGCTCAAGCATTCATGTCCTTTCCTCTCCCACAGTCTATCCTTTTCCCTAGCCTACTTCCAAAAGCTGCTTAAAAGGATCCTTGTTATTTTTACTCCTCCCTTTTAATTTTTGGCCTAACAATATGCCGGGCTGTGTGATCTTCCCAATCCACAGGCAGTTTCTCTTCTCCTCGGCCCAGTAGAAGCATATCTCCTGTTGCCTATGTACTTTCCTACTGTATATCCTGCATCTGGGGTCCTCCTCCTATAGGGTGGCATGACTGAGAGTGGAGGAAATGGCAAAGCTAGGACCCTAGCAGGTTCTTGAGGAACAAGTGGTAACAGATGGTTCTGACAGGACAAATTCAATTCCTTCAGGAATGTTACAAAATTGACCAGTTTTGACCTACACCAAGAGACAAGCAATAAAGAACCTTAAGGCAACGTGTGCGTTACAAGTCATCATGGCAAAATAACAGCAACAAGATAAGGCCAGAAGAGCCCAATGTCATTCCCTTAGGAATCTAGGAAATAAATGTTTTCTAGGTCAATAAAACCCACCATCTTTCCCTGAGGAGTCCGGGAAATAAAATGAAATGTTTTCAGGGCTAAGAGAGGCCGCATATTGTCTACTATAGCAGAACAAGTCAATGACAGGAACTTAAGTGAGTAGTGTCAATTTGTCTTTAATAGATCAGATAAAATCAAACAGAGGCTCCTCACCTTTACCTAAGACCAAATACATCAAATAGAGGGTTCTTAGACCTTGTTTAAATCCAAAGGAATCAAATAGAACAGAGGTTTACAGCCTTCTTCAGTCTGCAGATCCTTCTACATGTTTCCTGTGGCTCTGTATACCAGTGTAAGCTATCTGGCAACAGCACTGCTCCTCTGAGTTATCTTTCAAAGATATATAGAAGTAAACCATGGAGCTCCAGTCACAGGTCAAAACCAGCTAGTAGACACCTCCTTATCCATGTCCAAGAGCAGAGAAATTAAATCCAGGAGTCTCTAGTCCAGGACTCTCCTCCAACTTTTTCTAACAGATGTAGTTGGCACAAAACTTCTTCCAGGATGTTAGGCAGGGTTAGGGCAAGGTTCAGTGAGCTGATATGATTTTGGGCAAGGTTCATCCTCCTTGGTGATAAGCTTGCAGCCAGTTGCCTTCATCTTGGATGCCAGAAATGACAGTACCTTGCCAGAAAAAGGCCTTGTGGCTAGGGAGGGCTGATTCAGTTCTTCATCTTAAAGTGGATAGCCTCATACGTTTTTATTATCTTCTTGCCCTAGCCAGCCACTGATGCCAGGCAGGAACCCCAAGTTTCTACGTTGCCGCAGTTGTCCAAATGGCTAACCCCTACATCATGCTTCTGCACAAAGCCTTTCAAGAGGCAGACTAACATAATGGTCTCCTATAACTAAAGGAGTTGCCCCTCAGAAGTGTGACAGATTTTTCCTCGTGTGCGAAGGCTACCTTGACTTACAGCACATCATACTATAAAATGATAAGGTTTTGATGGCTGAAAGGTGATCAGTAGAAGAGCATGGCCAGGGAGGGCGGTTAGGAAGCTTTTGGATAACTCCAGGTGAGTGTTATGTAGAAACTCAGGTGCCTGTGGTAGTCCTACTTGCTGCAAAAGCAAAGATAAAACTGGTCCCTTGCCACACCAAGGTTTTCTCTCAGAGGGAGTCAGTTGGCTCATGCCAGATGAGCTAAAACTGCAGACAACACGTAAAACAATCAGGGATTATGGATTCAGGCATGAGTTGGATCCAAGTAAAGATGTATTAATTGAAAATACTGACTAAAACTGTGATCTCCCCTGAGCACAGCTCTGCATACCAGTTGTAGCAACAACAGAATTTCCCAAGAACCAAGACAGCTATTTCACACTCAAGCATTCAAACAGGTTGTTACAGCCTCTGAGTGCCCAGCAATGGGTGTCTGGGTCAGGGATGGAAAAATGCCCAGCGCTTATTTCCCTATTCAGGGGGAAACAAATTGTTTCATTTCTAATAAGGAGATCTGCCACTCTAAATAGAGAAGTATTATAACATTAATCCTGAAGCATACACGTGACAACAAAGGAAGGAGCGGTCTTCTGGGTCATCCTCAGAAGAGACATGTCACTGCAGGGAGGACTAGATTTTCCAAATAGGAGCAATTTTTGAAAGGCGGAGTTTCTCTTGATTATTTTTCAGTGATCCACCTTCTGTCTCACTTAATTGTACCGTTCAGACCGCAATTAACTACCATCTTTTTTTGCCAGCAGTGCTAAAGAGTGGATTTAAAACACTAAGGCTTCTCTTCAAAGCAAACGAACATATTTAGTTGATGTGACACATATTATTAAAAAGTTTAAATCAAAATAGAATGGTTCATTTTATTTTAATGTGTATTATTTTGAGAAATCATGTTCTAGCAGAAAATTTTATTTGACTCTTTGTCTCATATAGAGTGAAAATATTTTGTGAATATCTGAAGTTCCCACAAAACACAGAAACTCCAGGGTCAGGCTGTTCCGCGCCCAGAGCTGCTGTCATCTGTGCTCACCATGAGATGGGAGTAGAGAGTGCCTGACACAGCATCGGTCCACAAGGCTTATGTACCAAATGTTTAAATATATTTAAAAAAAATCCCTTTTAATCTCTCTCTGATAAATATGAGCAATAAGAATTTTAGTTTACCCTGTACACCCTTACAGATATCTTCTTAATGCTGAACAAAGAGCATACCCTAGGAATGAGTGTGCTCCTGTGTATTTTATGTAAGCAAATTTCCTCTAAATCAGTTCAGCTAACAAGTGCAGAATAACACTAAATAATACACAGATCAAACCTGTTTATTGTAATCACCAGCTCCTTTTAATTAATACTTTATCAGTGTTTATCTGCTGAAAAGATCTTTCCTTGTTTATTTTTAAATCTTTGTCTAAAGCAAAAGACAAGGTAAACCATCAAAGGACAGATTTTTAACTGCAGGGGGTGTTGAAAAGCCAAGTAACATACTAGATGGAATACTAGTCTGGTCCTGTATGATGAGTTCTGCTTAGGATGTGCAATTTTTTTCATTATACGTGAAGAAAGTCTGTGACACTGACTGTGCCCTAAATAATGCCCAAATCAGTTGAGCATTCATCCAGACATGAAGAGAAGAGGCATGGAAAGGAAGACTCCTCCCCACACTCTTTTGTAATTACTGTATACAGAAACATCAGAAGCAATGGAGAACAATAATAGCGACAATAACCACAACAGCTCAGTGAAATTTCTAATGTTTCCCTGTGAGAAGGAATATCCACCTAGGAGCAGAGCTGGTTACTTCTTGGAAGTAGGATACCATTGTCCAAAAAGAGCCTCAAAGGATCACTGAAAAAGGAAGCTACTGCAGAAGTGATGGTCTGTTTGAACTAACCAAGCTGCCTGTACCTGAACTCAAGAGCAGCACAGGGATTCCAGATGTTGCTGTTTTAAAATCCTTTAAATCAGTGATTTCCAATCTCTTTCAAGCTTTGGAGCACTGCCAACACTGATAATTTCTCAGAGAGCAGCAAGATAGGACATGGGTCTGCTGCACTTCAAAACTGAACTTTTTAACATGATTTCAGAGATCAGTTGTAGACCATTTTGTATGGCCTCCTCTGTCATCCTGTAGCCACTACTCTGAGCTTTTAGTATCTGTTAAATAAGTGGCACAGAGGAGAGAGCTGTTTGTTTCCTGTCAAGTTATCCAAGAAGTCATGTCTCTATAAGGTTTCACAAACTAAAAAAGCACGGAGCTAAGCAATGAAAGGACATTCTCATAGATGTATGAAAGGATAATGCTGTGTGCTGGCTGAGACTGAATTCCTGATAAGCTAAGGTAACATTTTCTGAAAAACCTCTTACTCTTGTTAATTCACACATATCTGGGCCTGGGCTCTGTGAGATGCAGCAGAACATTTCATTCATTTAAAAAATGAGGTTAATTACAAAAAAAAGAAAAAGATATGGATCTATAGTCACCTCAGTGAGTACATGAGAAAAATAATGGGCAAGTTTAAAAGCAATTAAGAGGAAATAGGGCTTGCAGGACTTTCTTGTTAGTCATGCATCTGTTTTCACCAGTCCCATGATGTTTCCAGGTGTTTGGCTGAATTGCTTGCTTGGCCATATGGATGCCTAAAATATGTCAAGTGGCCTGATTACGTTTCTTTAAGGAATCCTATCTACAGAGATATGTGAGCCACAGCCACAGCTTCCCTTGCCCCGCTACTGCTGTGTGAGATTACAGATAGCTCTTTATTACCCATAACTCGCATCATGGTGGGCTAATCGTACAAGTGCAGCCAGTGTATTGTGCAGAGCATATGGATTCATTTCAACGTGCTTTTGTTCTGTGCTAGCTGACAGAACTGTTGTCCCATCACTTGGTTGGTCAGCATTGCATATAAATACCTTGCCTCTTGCCACAAACTCTGCAGCTGAATTGCTAAATATGTGTGCTGAATTCCTGGTTCCATACAAGTCCAGGGTAGGGGGGGTTGTTACTGATTTCGATGGGGTCAGGTGCTTGTGCACTGCTAGATGCTAATCCCATATCAGGTAATAGTAGATTTACAAATATTGCTGTTTTGTCAGTTGTCATTTTCCAAAAGTATCAGTCTTTTTATTTGTGTAAATGTTATTATCACTTTAAGCATCATTTCTCTATTTTAGAGAACTGTAGGCCAGTCCTCAAGCTTTCAGAGCACTTCAGAGGACAGGAATGTTTCTTTATCAGCAGCAGAACACCTGAGTGGCTTAGCATGGGAATCACTCCAGAGAGAACAGGAACAGACTTTATTTATTAATGGATAATGGGCTTTGTCCACTACCTGGTGGTCTGTAACAGAGTCCTTGGAGCAACAGAAAAGCCCTGGAGTAAGTTATTTTTCAAAAAGGCACCATTTACTTTTCAGTAGAGCTACAAAGAGTTGCTGCTTTGCTTCTGAGACTCTCTTTTGCACTGATGAGTCAGGCACAGGAGTAATATAGTCCAATAAAGATGAACTAGTAGTACTTTACAGAAATTTTAGGTCCCTTTTTAAGAACTTATTATTTAAACATACTGAAGTTTATTCCTGTTACTTTCAAATCAAGCCTATGTTTATATATATATACACATATGTATGTATATATGTATGTATACGTACTTAAGAAGAAGAACCTCGGAACCAAAAGTGCCTAACCGAGTGAAAGACGCTTTCTATTTTCTACAAGGTTCTCCTTCAGCACAACTGCAATCTTAGGTTGCTCACCTTTGGAAAATTTTCCACTGCATTTCCCATTTGTAGTCATGAGGTACAGCTCTGCCGCCTTGCAGGCCCATCCAGGCCCACCCAGGCTGGCCATGGCCCCCAACCCCAGCCCAGGGGCCACCGCCCAGCCCCTGCCCTGCTCCCAGCCCTGTTTCTGCAGTGGTGCTCGACACCTGGGGCTGGGGCGGCCCCGGTGCCCTGCTCCCTCAGGGTGGTGGGACAGGTCATAGTGGCGAGGCCCAGTCCTGCCTTACAGGGAGCCCCACGGCCCCTGAGAGCTGCTGGCCCCCGCAGCACCCTGACACATGCAGAGTGTAAGAAAGAAACACAATCCTCCAAAACAGTCAGCTGTTGCTCATCAACTTGTGTCCAGCATCTATGGACCAAATTGCTAGCAATTCAGGCATGCTGAGGCCCACGTGAAGTTTTCAGTGAGGCCGGACAAAACACGCTGAAAGGATGGAAGAGGTAACTGTGGCAGATGTGCTATGCAACATTACCTGTCTCTAGGCCAGCTGCTCATTCCTGGAGGGCGACTTGAACCTTAATAAACCAAAGCAGGTCACTGGCATAGGGTGAATGTCACTCATTCAGGAAATGGGAAACAGAGAAAGGGTTGGAGGCACCTGCTGTCTGAGATAACAGGCGCAATATTGCTTTCAGCAATATTATCTAACCCATACACTCATGGCTATCCCATTATCTGTATGATGACAAACGGCAGCCAGAGCCCAGGGCCATGCTTAAAGGGGATGGCTGAGGGCAGCCCTCCCAGGTCGGGATGGCAACCCAGGAAAGGACATGGAGTCGTAGGCTGCTGAGACCTTCAGCTCCAGCTGCCTGTACTGGGGCAGGTTCTGCACAGTCCTTCGTGCATGTTTGTCCAACCTGCTCTCGAGGGAGATTTCACAGTAACCAGATACAGCCTGTTTCAGTGTTTCACTGCCGTGACAGATGATCTGTAATGGATTATCTAGTGCCAGGTAGTATTTACATATGAATTAAGAAAATTATGAGTACATTAAACCATGTTACTCATGTCCTCTCTTTCTCTTTACATAGCTTGGATAACTAGCAAAGGGGAAAGAATTAGCCCTGGTTCCTTATCATTGGTTATCTTGAGCAGTCTTTTGCCAAGGATCCATAGAGACACCCGCACATCTTTCAGATGTAGGACAACCATATTGTTTTGCCCAACATGAATTCACATGCTTTTAATCTTGCTTTAAATGGTGGTAGCACTCTGACAAACCTGCTGTGAATGTTATAAAATATGGATTTATTAGAGACAGGGAAATAAAATATTTAGCATGTCTTCATCTTTACTAACAAATCACAGCAAGAAGGAAAAAGTAAACATTTCACAGATTTATATCCTCCAAACTCAGACAGAAATAAGCCTCCATGAGCAAATCTCAGAAAACTTCAAAAATATTCCACTTTGGATGTAGAAAAACCTGACAAGAATCCACAGGGAGTTGCTGAGCAGATTTTCTTTTTCTGCTTCTGGGGAATACCTCTTGTTTAAGTTTTTGTCAAAGGACTAGACCCCTCTCAAAGGAACGGACAGTCTCTGAATTAGGTGGTGTTATTCAACACTGTAGAAAGGCTCGGGTCTGACATCAGTACAGAGGAAGGCAAAAGACAACGGATTTAAACTGCTAGCAGCTAAGGCCTTATATCTTATAGTATTACAATTTGTCCACTTGCAGAGTAACAGAGGACCTCAGTAAGGCTTTTCATATAAGGTCAGCACTGGGGAGAGGTTAGGGTATAGCCTTCTGACTCAGCCAGTCCATGTCCATAGCTGACAGTTCAAGGAAAGAGCACTACATTATAGCTTGTGAACTCTAGCGGTAACTAGAAGTTACCACTCTTCACCTGCCTTGCTCTCACACCTTCCTCTTTAGGAAGTAGACAGTGCTAATAGACGCTGACAGATGGTGCAATCTGGCTGTTTCATACAACAGTGTTGAACCTTTGTAAGGAGGCACTACCAAACAGGCAGAATTTGCTCCCTAGACCTCCCGGATCCAAAGACCAATTAAGTTAGTGAAAAGATTTTAGCTGACTACAGTGAGCACAGGTAGGCATTTTCAAAACCTAGAAATTTGTACATTCTTTCTCTACAAAGCCATCAACAAATATTATCATTCAATTTTACTTTTAATGTGCTACAAAACAAAAGAGGAAGAAGAGAGGTCACAATAAAGCATTTTATATAGAATTTCTACATATCTTTACAAAATAATGCAAAATGTCTATTCTGTTCTAGAGTTCAAAGCCACCATCATTACCATGGCATCTGAATACCTTCCAGTATACAATTAAGTCCGTAATATCTGTTATTTATGTTTCTTTCTTTCCCCAGAAACGAATTATGTGAGCAATGATTTAGTTTGATGTAGTTTTTGTTGGTATTGTGAGTAGTGTTTAACGTTGGCATCATCAGTATAGGTAAAGACTGCTATGTATATACACTAAGGAAGGAAACGTGAAGAAGTTAGACCCTCTTCCTGGAGCTGAAGGTGGTAAGGTCTGTGACGGTCTCTGTTTCCTGAGGTATTCCTTTCAGTCTTTGTTTTCCATAGATATCATCTTTGTTTTGATAGTAAATAAGCACATGAGAAACTGAGTTGTTAACTATAACTAGACATTTAGACAGCCCTTAGTACATACTGGAACCAGCACAGTAAAGTCTATGAACAGAATGATGGTGGCCCTGAACATATCAGCTAAGTGACTGCAAATTCTAGGAAACTCACAAAGGATGGATTGGGGAACCACACTTCATTGAGAATTTTGTTTAAATCTAAAGCTCTTTTCTTGAAATACTTTGTTTTACACGAATCTCTTGAAATATACATGAAAATAAGTATATAGGCATAAAATAAGTATATAGGCATTTCCCATTCCAAAAGGGCAAGAAGGAGGAGCCAGGAAACTACAGGCCTGTCAGCCTCACCTCCATCCCTGGAAAGGTGATGGAACAGCTCCTCCTGGAGGTCATCACTAAGCATGTGGAGGACAAGAAGGTGATCAGGAGTAGTCAGCATGGATTCACCAAAGGGAAATCATGCTTGACCAACCTGATAGCCTTCTATGACGGAACGACTGGCTGGGCAGATGAGGGGAGAGCAGTGGATGTTGTCTACCTGGACTTCAGCAAGGCTTTGGACACTGTCTCCCATCACATCCTCCTAGGTAAGCCTAGGTAAGTGTGGACTAGATGAGCGGACGGTGAGGTGGATTGAGAGCTGGCTGGATGGCCGAGCTCAGAGGGTTGTGGTGAATGGCGCAGAGTCTAGCTGGAGGCCTGTGGCTAGTGGTGTCCCCCAGGGGTCAGTCCTGGCTCCAGTCTTGTTCAATATATTCATCAATGACCTGGAGGAAGGGACAGAGTGCACCCTCAGCAAGTTTGCTGATGATACTAAACGGGAGGGGAGAGGCTAACACACCAGAAGACTGTGCTGCCCTTCAGAGGGACCTGGACAGGCTGGAGAGGTGGGCGGAGAGGAACCTCATGAAGTTCAACAAAGGCAAGTGCAAGGTCCTGCACCTAGGCAGGAATAACCCCATGCACCAGTACAGGCTGGGGGTTGTCCTGCTGGAAAGCAGCTCTGCCAAGAAGGACCTGGGAGTCCTGGTGGACAACAAGTTAAGCATGAGCCAGCAGTGTGCCCTTGTGCCCAAGAAGGCCAATGGGATCCTGGGGTGCATTAAGGCAGAGTGTTGCCAGCAGGTCGAGGGAGGTGATCCTGCCCCTCTACTCAGCCCTGGGGAGGCCTCACCTGGAGTCCTGGGTCCAGTTCTGGGCTCCCCAGTACAAGAGAGACATGGCACTCCTGGAGAGAGTCCAGCGGAGGGCTACCAAGATGATTAGAGGGCTGGAGCATCTCTCCTATGAAGAAAGACTGCGAGAGCTGGGCCTGTTCAGCCTGGAGAAGAGAAGATTGAGAGGGGATCTCATAAATGTGCACAAGTATCTGAAGGGGGAGTGTCAAGAGGATGAGGCCAGCCTCTTCTCCGTGGTGCCCAGCAACAGGACAAGAGGCAATGGGCAGAAACTGAACCACAGGAAGTTCCATCTGAACCTGAGGAAAAACTTCTTCACTGTGAGGGTGACAGAGCATTGGAACAGGTTGCCCAGAGAGGTAGTGGAGTCTCCTTCCCTGGAGATATTCAAAACCCGCCTGGAGGTGATCCCGGGCAGTGTGCTCTAGAGGACCCTGCTTGAGCAGGGGGGTTGGACTAGATGATCTCCAGAGGTCCCTTCCAACCTAAACGATTCTGTGATTCTGTGATTCTGTGATTCATTATTTATCATCTTATAGTAAATGTATATGACAATGTAAATTCTTTACTTTAAGATTCAAAGAACTTCAAAAACCTGCAAAGTTGTAGAAGTACCTGTCCTTTGCAATTCTTCTCACAGTGGCCTCTGTGTGCTGCCAAAAGTGAGGTGGGCATTATTCACACCTCAATAATGACAATCGGGAAATTATGGTCTCGCTAGGTCTGAGGGGAGGGGATGAATCTGGGTGAGGTAAACTGAATATCAGCCTTCCCTTAAATGAGAAGGAATGAAGTCTTTCTTTTACATAGGACTAAAAAGCGAAGTGGTAAACTCTTAGCTCAGTCCTCTTTATATCACAAAAAGAGTCTGTCAACTAGTGTCTTTGACTCCCTTTACCTTTGGGGTAAAATGACAAATTTTTTTTTTGGCATTTGCCAAAAACATATTCTACCCTCTACCCCATCATCAGAGGTTAAGAATTCATTCTCACCAAAAAGACTCTGAATGTGTTTGTGGCAACAAATAGGCTTTGTCTCAACTACCAGGTACCAGCCCAGGTCAGGAGAGGCAACAGTAATAATCATACAGATTAGGCACTACAGATTTCTTCTTCCATCAGTTATATTTATTCCTTCTTGAAGAATTTTTCAGTATTAATCTCCAATAGGTACATACTTTTCTTTTAACTTGGTCAGAAAAAAAGACCCCACATCAGAGAAAGAGAAGAAGACATAAGCAAACTTAAGCAGCTTCATTAAGAAATGAAAAGAGAACTGAGGCAAGCTGGGAATAAAACTGTATGCAGAACCACGCTATTTAAATAGTCTTAAGAGAGCAAAAATTGTTAATTTGGCAGCAAATCTCAATGAACCTGAAGAGTAACTAAGCTTTAGGTAACACTAATTATGAACATGCTTCAAATGCTAGCGCGGCAGCTGCCAAAACACCTTCTACAGTTCTATCCTGTCATGATATTTTTACCAAGCATTGGAAATGAATCGCTTCATTTCAACAGGCTGACTGCAATGTTCATTGGGCTGTATTTAAACAGATTGTGGCCAGGCTGAATTCCTATAGAATTTCTATAGAAAGAAAAGAATTCTACAGACTTCTGAGTGAAAAGCTGCAACGCATAACGAAAAATCATAATCATCATCTTTTCACTAAAGGATATTTGGGCAGTAAAGATTCACTGAGAGATGAATAATTTTATCTATGCACACACCTATTTTTGTATTTCCTGGCCTGAGGAATGTCTAACTAGTTAAAATAGTCTAACTAAATATACGTGAAACAAAAAGTCATTGTCAAAATTTGTCTGGGCAATTGAAGGCAATTTCATACTCCATCCATGCAGAGGTTAAATCACTGACTTATGCACATGCTTTAAGGCAAAGTATGCAAGCTAATGTATTCTAGCCCACAGAGTACTAAAATTCGTAATTTCTTATAGTAGTCATTTTTTGGTCTTGCTATGTACAAGGTGATTCTGAAATCATGTGTATCCAGAAGAATGAAGGTAAATTCCAAGTTCTTCCTGTCTCATTGGTATTTCAGTGACTGGGGAGAGGTCCTGCTTCCTTTCTGCACAAGTTTTGAAGGTTTTAGATTTGATATTTTTAAACAATAAAATAGCAATTACAAAGTTGAAAGTGATAAAACAGAATTTTCAAAAAAATTGTGAATTATTAGAAGTTATGTATTACTGTCACTAATCTGTCACTGTTATTTTTTTCACTAAGCAGTTAATTGCACTGAAGCAGATGGTAGTAGCTCAGGTGCCTCTACCAGGCACCTCTCTTTAGCCAGGGTCTAAAGAGAACACTCTTTCCCCAAAAGGCTCCTGAATAATGGCAATGCACCCACAAGACTCTCTTTCTCTGGCTGCTGACCCCTGGGTGTCTCAAAACCTGTGGACTGGTACTGTGTAACTCCCAATTAGCTCTGGTGAGGATGAGTTCTACATTATTTTGGCATCTTACAAAAATATTGAGTTTCATCCAATATTAGACCTGTTGTAACATGGGAAAAACAACTAAAAATCATCATTCATAGTGACCCTTTCATTAAACTGGTACTAGGTTTGGGTAATTTTTTCATTTGCTATGAAATTGTTATGCCCACTGAGTTTTTATCTATGCAGCTTTAGAAAGGAAGGGAGGAAAGAGCTTTCAAAGTTTTCTTCATCCTTTTCTTTGCAAGGCTCCTTGTTCATTTTTCCTCCTTTTACTACAAGTGAAGACAGTATTAAAATCAAGCTTCTTAAGAAACTCTTTATTACATTTAAGCAAAACATAATTTCTAGAATGTAAATTCATGCTATATTGGAGAGTAGCTATTTAACTACAAGTTTTACTAATTATTATGAGACCAGGGACAGAAAGGAGGATATGGAACTTTCCAAGCTTCACTTTGAAGATTTTTCTCCTAATATGGTGCAAAACAAATTAGCTTCATTCGAATAGGAACCAAAATAGACTCTTGAACATAGCAACCTCATTGTGCTGCGCTTTCAGAGAAGCTTGTCAGCAGCTGTCTGATCAACTCTGATCTTGCTTCCCACTGTAAACATCAAAGATGCTTTTTGTGGCTTACTATAAAAATAAATATCAGACTCCAGCATGGACTCTTTTTGGTTGGTTTCTTGGGGCAACAAACTGCAGAACTGCTGCCTGTGAAAGTGCTGAAAGATATTGAAATAGTTTCTGCAGTTTCTGTTTACTTTGTTCCAACAAGTCTTCATTGACCCTCTTGTTACTGTTACAATAGTTGTATCATTTGGTCTTTCATATAGGAAAATTTATCTGAAACTATATATAGTGGCTTGAGCTCATGCAGTGTCAAACTTGAAAAGTTTAAGAGCATCAAACAGATCAGCATCAGTCTGTCTTTGTTTTTATATCCAATAGACCAGATCTTCAACAGATCCCAACAATGCAATGGCTCTGCTGACTTTACATCAAATTTTGTACTCAGCTACACTGGTAATGTTAATGAAATTAATCCATCAGCATTACAGAGTAAGTTTTTCACTGCTGAGAACAGAATACGTTACATTCCACAACAAAGCACCATTTCCAGAATTTCTGAAAGCTTTACAGCTTCCTTGAATTTTTCTTTAGCAAAGAATAATTTTGCTAGCTTGATTTAAGTAATAGTCCTAATCCCCACTGTTGGCATATGATTCAGTTTCCAGAGAAGTCAATTAGAAACCTACTTTAGTTACAGTAGAATCATATCTCTATTGAAAAGTCTGTCTGCAAATAATTGACTAGGATTTGACTTGTCCTCAGTGCATGCACCATAAAGACATCAAGGTTCATTACCTGTGCATAGAACCTTTACAGTATGATTTATAATTAAATATCATTAGATTGTTATCAAAGTAATAGAAAAGCTGTCAGCATGACAGTACAACAAAAACTTGTTAAAAAGATAGACACTATGTGTATTCCAAAGACCTGCTGCAAACATGTTGAAAGCCAATAGAAAGGAATCTAAAAAGGGATTATCCACTTCAGTTTTTGTGTCTTACTTGTATGTGCATTTATGTGTAATCATTCTATTGCTGCCATATAATTGTCTCAAGGATTAAAGCACCACTTTGTGGGTTCAGTGAGTGAAATATTATATATTGCCTTTTTTTTTTTTTGCTAATTTGTTAAAAACATAGTGACTGGCATTCGGCTGGTATTTTGTGAATTATCACAGTGGAATGTACAAATATGAGTACAGTTTGCTCACACACAATTAGTTTGCCAGTTTCATTTGTATTCTTATAAAGCATTTTAAAATTAAGACCTATAAATAAATTGCATACATTTTAGGTACCAGTGGCCATAAGGATCTTTAAAATAAACAGAACTCACATGTAAAGTATGCCAGGACACTGTGAGTACTGCTAGCTCTCCCTGTCCCTGCCCACCTCTCCAGGGCCTCCCCCACCCTGCCCAGGCCCAGGACCCCACTTCAGCCCAGCCCAGGGCCATCAGTCCCTGCCCAGCAATGCCATACAGCATCTGTAGTCATTTCTGTAGTCATTTTGTCATAGACAATGTTTAAGGGCTAAGATCCACAGGTTTCTGAAATTAGCAAGCATTGTATCCTCAGATGGCTTTCTTGGTCATTTATGTCATCTTTGGCCCATCCATAACTGGATAAGGTGCACCAGGCAAACCCCTTTGTGACCTGAAGAATGACAGTGATAGAAACCATCTAGGAAAGGAGAGATGCAGGACGGCCACACATACCTCCAGTATAACCAAGATAACAGTGCAATTTCCCACTCAACTAGCTTCCTACCAACTGGAAAAAGTCAGAGATGACCAAGCTGCACGGAGTACCTATTTGTCATGGAAATAGGATCGCTGATGTGGTGTGATTTGTGCTTTACGTGGACCCTCAAGTGTGGGGCCTCTTCACGCAAGAATTGTATATTCCCTGTTGGTGGTTACAAGTCTGGAGGAAGATATAATGTCACCTTTAAGCCTATGTGTCCTTCCTCCAAAATTGCTAGTTGACAGAAAGGAGTCTGGAATGAATGTCACATGAATTTTGGGCCCATAATGGGAGAGTAGAATTACCCAGGTGGGACAGCCACATTTCCCTCACTATCTAGGGATGGGACAGATTTAGGAACCCAAGTTCCACCCTCATCTGTTATGAATCACCTCGCCCATACCACAGAATCTAGATGGCACTGAGACAGTCTTCCAAGGCCCAGTCCTTACCAGGATCACTATCAGAAGTACGGCTGTGCATTGATTATCAAAAAGAGAAAGAAGGGCTGAGGCCAGAGTGGCCCTTGGTGCAGGAGCAGCTCAGTCAAATGTTTGAGACAGAGAAGTGAGCGCAGAATATATGAGAGGGCACTTCTGGGGCCACAGGAAGGGTTAATCTGGTACATATAACCCTGAACAAACTGCAGCCTGGACATATCCCCACCATCCGAAAAGCATGGTCGAGAGTCAGGCTCTACTGCAAACCCCAAGAGGATCACGGTGCTCCCCGGCATGCCTGCCACAAACGCTGCTGGCATAAGCACCTATCCCAGGAGGCTCCCCACTCAGCATGCTGGTTGTTTTAGCTGCCGTTCTGAGCTGGAAGCCTTATGATAATTTCCTGAGGCTGCCAGGAAAAATGGGTGCTAACAGAGGAGTCCAGGTCTCACTGTAGGGCCAAGCACCTGAAAGACTGATACGGCAAGGACTAATTTCCAGGCACAAGAAGGTAGTCTCGCATGCCCACCCCATGCTTGTCAGGAAATAAATAAAACAAAGCCCAAGCATCCTTTCTTCAGGCAAAATAATTAGACAAAATGCAGAGAGAAGAAAGGAATCATCTTCTTTACCCTACATGGTAATCTTTCCTATGTTTTTAAATAGTTTTTGATGTTTGGAGTTCCAAAGTGCTGCTGAAACTAGCACACTTATATTGTATAAAGCTACCACAGTTACATTCATTATTTCTGATTACTAAAAAGAGCAACTTCAATCTCAAAACATGTACTGAGTGTTCATAAAAAATCTAGGGCACAAGAATACTCAGTATAAGTTTAAGCTACCAGGCAATGACAGTTTCCTCTTCATCTATGAAAGAGGATTTCTTTTCATGTATCCAAAATGGTACTGTACTGTTCAGCTTTATCTTCTCAAAACAACACCTTTTTCTTCTCAAAAAAGAATAAAATTCAAATCCTTCTCCAAAATAGTAGCTAGTAAGGAGACTATTTTAACGTTCTCTTAACCATCTTTAGAGAGATATTGAGTCTTCCTGAGCTACACTGCTTCCAGATAATTTTGCTAACCAGAAAAGGGAAATTGCTACCCATGTTCAGTAGTGGTATTTCATGAACTATCTAGGAGTGGTTATTACTAACACTTTGGCCAAGCAAGTATATCGCTATTTAAACATCATAAACTTTTAAAATACTAAAAATAGAAATATTTTGAACATGCTGAACTGTGATTTATTTCATTAAGCTACTGTCTTAGAAGTACGTTTTATAAACTTCATTGTACATGTACGTTACCTATTTATGCTTTCCTATGAAAGTCATCCCAATACCACCCCTGCAACAAACCAAATTATCCTTGCTATAGATAGTATGAATGCTAACAAGTAGTCCCAATTCTGCTGTCCTCCCTAGGAATTATTTTTATTCTTCTTCCAGCCTTTGCCATCTTCCTTTCATTATTCTTTCCTGTTAATGACACAAAATGATATGCAACGCAGAGACAAATTGTCTTCAGTGACTGCCATTACACATTACAGTATTCAGAAATCAAATCTAAACATTTCTTTTCAGAGTGAAAAAAGATGTCTTATAAACACTGATCATAAATACGCTATTGTTTCAAATTAGATATGTGGAGAGCTACACTAATTCATCCTTCATCCCTCCTGATGCAAGAAAATTACTGTTGAGTTTGAATGTGAAACTATTGCTATGGGCTTGACTACTCATATTGGAGTTAAAAGATGCCATTCAGCTTGCCAAAATTCCTGTTATCTTTATATTAGGGAATATGTTTTCCTTCTTTAATTCAGACAGTTTTTTACTTTAATAGAGCTTATAATTTGCTTTGAAAGTACTATCAAATTCTTTAAAGGACAGAATTAGTACACTTCAAGGATAAAGTTTGAATTTAAATATTCAGTGCTTCTCATAAAAGCAACCCAGTTTCAAAAATATTATCAGTAAAATTCCACATATAGTCACAAAGCTGGTATCACTTTCTATACAGGATTCTTTGTAACGAGTTTTTTTCAGATTCTAGAGAAGGCAAGAGAAGAATTAGGAACATGTTTCTCCACATATAGCTTTAGGGAACTAATCTAGGGAATTTCAGATATGTGCATGTAATCACATGGGAAGCCTGTCTTTAAAAAGCTTATGAATTCTGATTGATCCTGGGAACTGTGCATCTCTATCTGACTGTAAACTCCATTTGAATGGGGTTTGTGACGCTTTAAAGGATTTAGATTTCAAAGAATAGTGACACGCGACTGATCAGAGAGTGTTTAACAAGGAAGAATCCCAATCCAAAAAAGCATCTTTGATGATGGCCTGGCTGAAGTTAATAAAAACCAATTTTCTCTTTGGGTAGTTAAATTTGAGACTGAAAAGTTCCCAGACAATTGGAAATAGAAACTATTGCTCCAATCTTTAAAAGTGAGGAGACTGAGGAAGTCTGAAAGCAATGGAGAAACACAGATCCTGAACAAGAAAGAGGGCGTGTTTTTGCAACAGGAAGCACTCTATAAATGTAGAGCCAGGTAAGAAGGAAGAAACATGGCTAGCAGGAGACAGAGAGAGGAGAAGCCACGTGTTTTGTAAAAGTTGTTGCTTTCAACCTACTTATGACCTTGGAAAGGAAATGAATTTACAAGGTTTACATTACAAAATTTGAATTTTAGAAATGGAGAGTGTTACAGCCTACCCAGGCCAGGCTTCAGAGTAGGAATGAGCAAACTGGGATCCAAACCTACCAGTCTGATAAGTTTTTTGGCAAGGGGAGCTCAACTGTGGTAATGGAAACCTCTGAGCTAGCCTACAACCAAAACATACAGATACACTTCAGACAGAATTAGTCATGCCCGTGGGGTTCCTGGACAAAGCATGCTCAAGGATTTGGCAAATCCCTGAGTTTCCTTAATTAATGCAAAATTGCCTAGTGAAGGCAAGAGCTGGGTGGTATGGTGTGTTATTGAAAGGACAGGTTACAGGGTCTCAGTTCCTCTTCTCTGGGAGGGAAAAGGCTCTAATGCACATGAAATAATGACAGATTATAAAAAGGGTCAAATGAACACGCAACGGTTGCTCTTGGTGGGCACCACAGAAAAGGATGGGGATGATTTCTTAACAGGGTACCTTCAGGACACATCAGGATGAGGGTAAGCCCACCACACTTTGCACTGCATATTGGCTTTTAATCTGAAAGCCAAGTGGAGCTAAGAGTCAAGAAGACACATGTACTGAATCTCTGATTTACTTTTACCTGTGAGGAGTAAATCACTAATCTCTGCTTCCCAGTTTTATTACTGGTAGATGATAGATCATTTGCTCTCCTATTCAATATCAGCAGTTTTATAAAGGTTAATAATAAGAAGAAATGTTTGCACTGTACTTTGGATACTTACGAAGCTATAAAAACGCTAAGCACCAGTACTGATACAAAACTAGAGGAGTAACATGCCTTATTTTTGAATTTTTTTTTAACAACGTGATTCCAGGAAATGAATTTTTAAGAAAAATCCTATATATGATGGCAGTTTCCAATAAAATAAAAAAGTTGACAGCACTGAAGTTATTCATTTTATTTGGAGAGTATTTCAACAGAAAACATGAAGACAGATTTGAGGCGAAAGATAGAGTTGCTTTAAAACTGTTTCAGAACCTTTCCTAGAAGGGCATACAGAAGGGCATACATTTTAGAGACGAACTAGATACCTATGAAGACCGAGTAGTGCAAAGATAATACCATTCTGATAAGTCCTTTCTTATTCCTTGGGGAAAAAAATCAAGCTTGTGATTCTTTACTCTTCACATGACAATAGCTCGTTTTGTTATCTTCCCTGCAGCCCTCTTTCATACTCTGCAATTTCCTTAGTGATTTTTACAAAATCTGCTTCTCAGTCACCAGTGCATACAAGTTCTTGTCCCCTCATGCCTCCTTTGGTGTTAATAACTGAGCTATGGGATAGAGGAGAGACTTGTAGAGTAAGACTAGAGAGTTTCTTTGAAGGGAGGAGTCTTTTTTTTTTCTGTGTGGTTGAAATCTACGTTTTTTGCAGAGAAGAGCCATCATTTGGATACGCAAACCAGCTGCTGATGCATTCCAATGTAGCAGTGAGAGAAGCAGAAGGCACGCAGAAAGAGCTCAAGGTTTATATCAGCAGTCTGAGAAACAACGTTGGAAAATGCATTTTGTCTGACGGAAATCTACTTTCAGAGAAATTTTTGAAATTTTGACAGAATTTCAATTAAAACGAAGGATTGCATTTTTCCGAAATTATATATTGCTGCAATGCTCAATATGAGCTAACCTTGGAAAACAGAATCTCCTGATAAGGAAAAAAAAAAGTGATAAATCTCTTTGGTAATGACTTATAGCTTTGTACCAGCAGAGGTACCATGCTTATCAATTGGGTCTGGCGAAACTTCTTTGAAAAACACAAGGCTATCGTATGGGAGCATTTATCTCAGCAAACAGTACTGCACTTTCTCTATTTCTATTACTGATTGTGCTACAATAGCAGGTTGTATCATTACTAGGATGATCACAGTCTTGTACACACAATTTTATATTTAACAATAATTCTACATAGAAGGGTCTATCAATTGGTACCTGGAACTATGCGCTCAATACTAAGGATAAGCTTGTGTAGCACAAGGAGCGTGTGAAAAATTGGCCTTCTTTAAGTGCTCATATTTTATTCAAAGTCCTCGTTCCCCAGTTTTCCTGGGACACAAAAAGCAAATTGAGACCATAGAAACAAAAGTGAATAATAACTGAATTTTTCTAAGTGCTAGTTTTGACTAGAAAGGCAAGTTTCTCCTAGCAGAAACAGGTTATAAAGTGATAACTAGGGTTGAGCATCTTGTGTTGTCTGGCTCCAGAAAGACCTGTTGAACATTGACCTTTCAGTTGGGCGGCATAATGCTGCATAGGCTTGGTGTCCTAATACCAGTTAGGAACACTAGCCTAAGGGTCATTAGTCTAAGTAAAAATCAACTTGTAGAGGATGTTTTAATTTCATATTTTATACAGGCCTTAGCATTCTGTTTCAATACAGCAACACTGTTGTCTATTTAATTAGGCTTTATCTACTGAGCAGTTTCCTAAATTTGGTGGCGCTGAGCCATTCCTTTGGTACAACTTGCTTCAAGCTGCCATTTTGTCGTTCATTCTAAATATGCTTTTCCCATAGTCCTGCACTGTCTAATGTTATTACAGTCCTCCAATTTGGTAGGTAACTTGCAGTGATCCAGGTTCTGTTTTCAAACTATTCTGATGTCAGTGGTTTATGTTTACATGTGCGTTGGCAGATCATTATGAGGAATTATGAGGAATTATTACCAGTGAAAATATATTTATGTGAAGAGACTGAAATTGCATTTTCATGCAAAAAAAAGCAGTACATTGTTTTCCCTGGGCCTGCTAACGGGCATCATCTTTCAGAGACATTCTGTTTCCCTCTTGCTTGGTGAATATCAGGCCTTTGTGGAAACACAGCTTTAATAAGATGTGATGAGCTATAAGATAATAAGAAAATGAAGTTATGAGATTTTTTTAACTCTGAGACACATAACATTAAGTATCTAACTACAGCCACTCATTCTCACAGCATTAAGTGCCCACAGCTGCCTTTATTAGATTTGTAAGAATCAAATACTTCAAAGACCTTTCTTTTTCTTTTCTTTTTAATTAGGACTTTTTAACAGATAATCACAGCCGAGAACAAAAAGTTACAGTTCCTGTAACATAATACCTGGAAATTAAACACCCTTCTGTAAAATGTGTGGCAACTTCAGGGGTTGCAACCTGTGAGGTGGATGCCCAGATGTTCCCCATTTCATCATTTTTCAGTACATGTTATTTCTTCTCACTATTCTTTCTTCTCTGTGGCTGCACAATTTGCTGAAAATTTCACCTGATTGTGAAATCCTCTTTTACAAGGCAGTCAATGCAAAAAATTTGTAAGTTATGAAGGGCGGAAAGTTACAGGATAAGCTTTTTTTTTTCCATCACAGCTGAGTCCTCTTGTTTTCCTATTTGCTTTGCATTGATGGTTGTTCTCCTGTGAGCAACAGAGAGAACATGGGGGAAAGCTTCTGAGTTAGGTGGACGTGTACTGCGCAGCCTGGAATTGTCGGGGTTTGTCTGCTGTTTCTTGTTTCTGTAGTTGAGGTTATAACCTCAGAATTAGAAATGAAAAATGATAGTAACTGTGACAACCTCACTAATTAGTAAGTAACTGTATTTTAATGCTCCTGAAGGGCATGTCAGTGCATTTGTATGTTATAATTCTGAAAAAAGCTTCCATTTCTACCGCCAGTATATTGAAAGACAAGGATTCTTTCTTTAGATATCCTAGTGCAGGCAAGCCTAAGTTATCATGTAAATCATGTAGGTGGTGATTGAACACACAGTATTAAACTCATGGCTAAAATTAGAACAGTCATGAAGTTCAAATCTAAACTGTTAATCCAGGTGTGAGAAAGAGCTTAGACTGGAGGAAAAGGATTTGTCATAAGTATAATAGAAACGTAAGGCTGCAGGTATCTGAAAGAGGTCATCTACTCTGTCCACCTGCTCAGAGACAGGACGTATACTATCTCTAAAAGATATTTAACCTTTTCTTCAATCACTTTCATCAAAGGATTTTAAAATCTCAAACTCCCTGTATAATCTGATCCAGTGCTTAACTATGCTTAAACAGGAAGGTTTTTCGTACAATGTACCCTGAGTTTTTCTGGCTGCAAATTGAACTGATTACTTCTTGTCCAGACCTTCATGTACACAGACAGCAATTGATTGCCACTACCTCAACCCTTATACATAGGGAAAGATGGTTAGGCTATCACAGTTTAGTCTTCCTGGATTAAACAAGCCAGTTTTTCCAACCTCTTCTCAGAAATTGCCATCTTTCAAATAACTGATCGTTTTCTATTGCTCTCCTCTGAACCCTCTTTCATTTGACCCCATCTTTTCTTAATTCCTGGTGCGTACCACTGGCAGTGGTGTTCCAGCTGAGGCCTCGTGACTGCTGCATGAAGCAAAAGGGCAGTCCTGTTCTTCCACACAGTACTCTTTATAAGTACACCTGGCCTGCACTATGTTTCTTTTGCAGGAGCATGATGCTGAGCTATATTCACATTGGTTACACTATAAACCAGAATTTTCCAAGCACTGTATCCTAGGGTGCTGCATTTGAACATTTGATTTCTGATTTGTGAGTCTAATACTGTCATTATCACATTTAATCTTGTCGGTGTATTAATTTTTGGGAATGGTAACTTTCTTCCCCATGGCCAGTGTAGCAGCAAGCTGCTTGTGCTGACCAACCTGCTAGGCCAGCCGATGCCTTTCAAATAGCCTCTTTTCAGCTCCTGCAAGAAGCAGTACAGGACAAAGTTCCTCAGGTTCGGAGAAAGTTTCTCCTCTTTGAGGTCACATTTTTGAAGTAATTGAAATACTATCTATGCTCTTGTGTTCCTTTGGAATGCTCCCTCTTTTTTAATGTCATGTTAAGAAGATGAAAGAACACAGTTATTAAAAAGACTCAGGCTTGGAAAAAAATAATCTTATGGATGGGCTCTTGAAGGCACTCTACAGAATATTGTTATGAGCAAGTCCAAAAGGGATAAAATGAACTTCTCCTATCTTCCATAAGCCTTTCTATAATTTCCCTGAATTTTCACCAATGCTGCACTGAAAAAAGAAATTTATTTATACCTTTGCAATAAGAAATAAGAGATGTAAGAAATGATCTGCCTTAGGGAAAACTCTGGGACTCAGAGGACTTTCTACAGCATTCTGCAGGTTTATATTCAGAAGTTTAGTAACCAGAAATTAATATAAGTACATTTCTTCAATCTGAAAGAAGAGACCACCCTCAAAACATTGGCTACTCATTTTCAGAACAAAACACAAAAAGTAGTCTTCCCCTGATACACTTTCATTATACGTGTGCCACTTAATACAAGTATAAAAAGGTTAAATATATTTAAATATATTCTAGTAGGTGGATCAAAAGTATTCTAGCCCTGTTGTTTCCTTTGTGCATTTGATTTAGTCAACTTCGAAACATTTGAATTCAATTATCTATATTCAGGTGCAAGAACTTTACATCAGATTCACATTGCATTGAAGTGTGCTGATACTTCCGAATAATTCCTCTCCTTTTACATCAACAGCTGTTTCTGAACGTAACCATTCCATGCCTTTCAGCTAGGTACTGTGTTTTCTTCAAAGGCCCTTCTATCCATAACTCAGTGTGGCTGCTTTTGTGATTTAAGCTTCAGAGAGAGGCAGAACTCCCGACACTTTCTCTGAGCAGAAAAGAACTCTCCAAAGTACTAATTCCTGCTGGAGCCCTCCTACACTAAAGTAAAATCTCATCCCATTTATATTTTGACCGAGGCTAATGTCTTTTGCCACGGAATCCATACCAATGCAGCTTATTTCTTAGAAATGAATAGTATTTCACTGTTTATGCATATTACCTACCACAAAAAGAAAGGGTTCTTTAAGAGAGTTTCCCTACTACTCACCAAATGTAAATAAATCCTTGATTTCAAAAAAAATTAAAGTATTTTTTCAGCTGTAACTGTACTGAGGTTGACACCTACTTTGATAGGGAAGTAACAGCAGTAACTGCAATTTCTTCTAATCCTAATATTTTCTCATGTTGCTTTGGTAAAGTAAGAAATGGCAAAGCATTTGCCCAGGGACTGGAACACAGTACGGTTATTGTGTTTTATACATTTCTCAGTTTCTAAAACCCAGAAAAAAAGGAGCGCAGTTTCACTATGCCCTTTAATTTATTATGTAGAATGATATAGGACCTTAAAACAGAAGACAGGGCACAAGTAACTTTTAGCTTTCCTGGTTATTACAATAAGAGATTACAATGTCTGTGATTTTTTTACTTTAAGGACAAAACTTTAGGCTTGCTGTGCTCATAAGTCAGAAGAGTTCTCTAAATATAAATAGGCTTTGTTATGAACTATTTTTTTAAATCTTTGTTATGATAAATGTAAGCAACTTAATTTGTCAAATGCAGAACTGATCAGAATAGTCTGCATATATCCTTTCCATCTAGTTTCCACAGGTGAATGGTTAGGATATGCAGTTAGATTTGCAAGGGTATAAAAACTGATAAATCTTTTAAATGTGTGACACTAGCGGAGATAATAATGTGCATATGTCCATCTGCAAGCCAACTTAAGTTTCCAAGAAATCTGTTAGGCAAGGATAGATATCTATTTTAATCAAATTATTCAAAGACAATTTTGTTTTAGGGAAATAATTTTATTTAGTAATGACGGGTTTTTTTATAAAGCACCTTTTATATCTCCTTCTATTTTAAAAGATTTAATGCAGATATGTTCTTTAAAACACACAGGGAAAAATACGTGCCTGACTTTGGACCCAATTCTCTCTTATAGAGGACTAAGATGAAGAATGCAGTTTTAATGACTATGATAAAAAAAGCATTTGGCCCATTATTTTTACTTTATAAAACTATGCATCATTGTCATTGCAATGTATGCCCCTCTGTGTGCCAGTTTTACAATTAATGCACTATCAGAAAGATCTCTACTGGCAAATGTAATACTAGAAGGATCTTTACTGGCAGAAGTCTGTAGAGGTAGTGCTCAGAAGCAAGCATACTTGCTTCTCTTCTCCTAGGATATATGGTGTCAAAGTCCATTGACCTCCTGCAGACTGTCTTCCTTTAGAAGATCCTTTTGGCTTGAATTCAGGTCCTAACTGCCTCATGACTGAGGAATGACAGAAAGGTTTTTGTATTTTTTCACCTCTCTGTCAAAAGTTGAAGTCTCGGCATATTCAGGCCTGAGCACCTTGTTCTCTGTGTGCATTACCATGTCCAGCGCTTCTTTGGGGGATGCCACAGTATTACGCAACGTCGTTCTGTCAAAGTCTGCACAGGTTACACTGGATTTATGAAAGGGAGGGTAAAATCATAAACAAGGATGTTGACAATCTATACGAATAAAAATTTCAGCACAAAAATTGTGCTAAAACATTTTATGTTAAGACAAAAATACTTCAAGTTTGAGCATCTCTTATTGCTAGTACCGAGCGCTAATCATTCAGAAAGTTACAGAAAGTCACAGGATAACTGCTAAGAAGTAAAGAAACCGTTCCATTTTCACAGGGCAGAATATTTCCACATGACTTGCTGCAGAAACCTTGATGATGTGGCAAGCAGGGGAAAGGGAAAAAACAAAGAAGAGAAGAGGAGGATGGAGACTGAAAATAAATATCCAGAGTATAGTTGTTCTGGGCTCACCTGTTGGCCGCAGGAGGCTTGGACAGAGACATAGATTCATCTGCTTTTGCTCATGTTTTTTCTGAAGTAGTTGGCTGTCTAGCAGGAATTCAGCCTGTGTTTCATACAATCAATAGCAAAGCATAATGAAATATGACCCCAGATACAAAGCTGCAGCACTCAGCAGCAGCATATGGAATGAATAAGAGAGTACGTAATGTATGAGCCAGAGCCATAATGACCACGCTGCTGTCTAATGCAATAAGCACATCCAGCTTTGTTATTTTTCAGTGCTTCCATAATTTTGTGACTTTTGAACTGGTGTATTTGTTCTGGACAGCTATTTCAAGCTTAGTTACACGTTATGACTAATCCAGTTAATGTGCAGAAACAGTTATGGATTTGAGGAAGAGCAAAAGATGTAGACCTGGAGTGAAGGGCATGATAAGAGAGGGAGGTGAGCTTTTTCCAAATCTACTTTGTTTGTCTCATGTCTTCTGCTTTGAAGAGATCAGCCTACGTTCACACACTGGTTCACTTTTTGATTACCTGATATCTAGCCATGCTCTCCTTTTCTGCATGCAAAAGTTTTTTAAGAGTGCATTGAATACTGGAATAATAAAGCAATAAATGAAAGAATTTTATCAGTGTACTTGCATTTGCTTTAGGAGCAAATTTCCTCAACAATTACTTTTCTTCATATTTTTGGCTAACCTTCCAAACTAATAGAAGTGTACAGTATCCAACTTCTGCATGTGGAGTGGTGTTCCTGATAACGGCAGAGGGCAGTTAGCCTCAGATTTTCCTAGTGTCTTCAATCTGACCGTCCCCCCTTAAGCCAGTTCTGTGCATGCTGCTAGAAGGATTCTTCTGACACATGATCTAGAATTACCTTGAGAAGCCACATGGAAAAGAAAACAATAAAAGAAAATAATAAAAGAAAAGCACCATTGTGAAAATATGCAAACAGACATCGGTAGCATGCAGATGTGATGCTTTTGGAAAACCCTCTGAGAGAACATATAGACAAGTGACCAGAAAAGCCATATAAGGAGTTACCAGAGTGCTGTGGGCGCGTATGGGTTACTGACAGAGCAATTGCAAACTTTTACTTAAATTTGCTCTGTTGGCAAAACACTGCTGAGAATGACTTAACACTTTCAATTCTTGTGATGCCATGAATATCTGTATCTCACTGACAGCTCTATTTAAGCTGGACAATTGACATATGACAGTGTGTTTGAGTTTTATAACAACAGTTTCAGTACTTGCATTCTCTAATACAGACAAAGCCATTATGTTCAGACATACTTGTCCAAATCAGAAAGCGTAACTCTCTGTGTTGTTTCTAATCTATATATAGTTAATTATAATCCAAAAAATGTTGCTATACAAATGAGTCATCAGTTCTTTTGTTGAAGTTAACAATCAGAATTTTACAGTAGACATCTGATGCATTGGAATTTAAAATGCATTTGTGGAAGACAGGTCTCGCTTATTATATGCTGTTTCTCATTTAGGTGAAAATAGAGGATAGGACAAGAGACTGAGTGACCTAATACTGTGACAAAGATTAGGAGTTTAGTTACAAAGCCTTTGAGTGACTCATTTAAAACCTTTTGACCCTCTGAAAAGGCAGCTACAGAAAGTTATGAATATCACAATAATTTATTATTCAAAAAAGTTATATGAAAATCAGCTTTTTATATTTAATAAAGCTGTGGCAAACACATGAAGATATTTTGTCTCTATGAAGCGGTTCTGCTCTTTTTATCACTTCCTTGTATTACTGCATAGCGCTATTACTCATAAAGTGCTGTGTCCAGCAGGGGGTAGTTTTAAAAAGATGAAAAGATGCTTAGAAGAAAAAAAGAGCAAGATGAAGGGATCTGTGAGACAGCTCAGCTGCTTGGTAAAGGTACTGCACTGGACAGAAGGAGCCTGTCAGTCTAAGTAGGCTACTGGGAGCTCAAATTACTTCAGAATTGTCTTGTATGTTTACTGATTCTTAAGTGGAAGAAACCATTTACATCAATATGATTACAAGTGTACTATGATTAATCATATTTACTCATTAATATTATGAAATATTTAATAATCAAGGACTTTTAAGTTATGAAGCAGGTAGACTGCTATTCATAACCTGATTTTGACATTGAAATACAGTGAATTAAAAATTTTAATTAATATGTTTGTGCCTCTGTGAAATATAGGCAGAAGCTAGTGTTTGTGGAAAAATGAATAATTCCTACTAACAGTTGAAATAGACCTATTGTATTAACATTTTCCAGTATACTTGAAATCTTATTAATCGAAAAGCAGCCAAAGTTTTGAACTGAATGCAAAAACCTAAGTAATTACATTTTCTGTCTGCATTGCCAAGAGCACCATGTGCTAAGGCATAAAAAGTAGGCATGTATACTGTTCTGGGAATTTTGAAAATGTTTGAGAAACCATGAATATGCTTTCTAAAAAATGGTCAGAGAATCTCTATCCTAGTAGGCCAATAAAGTTGAATAACTTTATGTAATAAAATTTTCCTGCAACTCGGTTAAAAAACGTGTAATTAAATTTTGGTCGTCAAAATTCTTATTCTTTTATTTAATATTGGACATGTGTTGTTAACCGAAATTGTGAAAAGAGACATATATTTACAATATTAGATAAGAAGGATCTGGTACACAGGAATATAGTTTCAGATGCCTTTTCTTCAAAGAACCAATGCTTGATTAAAAAAAAAACTATTAGGGATCTTTATTTGTATAAGAAAAACTCCTTAAATGCTTTACTGTATTTTTAAATTATTTGAATTTATTTACTACTACTGCTGTTCATTTTCTAGGCCCACATAAGCATTTTCTGATCATTGCTGTTTGCTCTATGAAGGTCTCCATGCGTGTTCTGTGACAATAACAAAAATCTCAGTTGTAACACAGTATGCAACAAAACAATAATTTAGGCCTTATTTTAAAAAGTCAACTTCGACTATACTAGTTGTATTTAAAGTTAAGAATATTCTTAAACGATTTGCTGGACTAAGGCTCAAGTACTTCATACATTTCAGGATTAACTCCAGACTGATATATGTTTAAGCTCTGTGTTACTTTAGACAGGCACCTGATTTTATAAATACTTATGACTGTGTATGCATTTCAAAGATTCACCTTCTTTACCTCAGTGGGATGACTTGTATGTAAAATCAACCATCTACTTCTGCAGAGACAGGACCCAAATCATTTTACATAAAATTTTCTCTAATTTACCTCTCAAAGTTTCCAGTTTAACGTTTATAGACTAGACAGAGCAAATAGTCTGAAAAATAATTTGTCATTGCTTTAAAATTTAGATATTTCAAATGACACACTTTTTATTTACTGTGCACCTAATCCTAGAATATGAATACTTTTATTTTTGCATTACATAACATAAAAGCATTAGAAAAAGGTTTCATCAAGTTGATCATAAATATCAGTTAAACAGAGACCAAGCAATGGCTATCCAAAGCTGACATAGGCACTTCCCCAAAACAAAGCTAAATTATAAAATATATATTTATGTAGTCGAATTTATGTCAAAAGAATATTATAAAATGTTCTTCACTGAAGGGCCACAGAAGTATAGTGGATAGAAGAATTTTTTGTTTCATTCCGCTGGTCCCCCCCATCTAATTAGATGTAAATCTAAAATATTTGTTTCATTTGTTTTTATTTCAAAACATCTATGGGTTAAAAAGATTATATCTCAACTCTGTTATAAGATGCCTTCTAAAAGGCACCAGATTATTTGTGATATTACATTTATCAGCACTTTTTCAAAGAGTTACTTCTTTCCGGTGGTTGTAAATAGTGTAAATTAAATGGGTATTGACTAAACTAGGAATCCAAAATAGTTTTGCTGGATCTTTCTTGTTACCTTTAATATACATCATAATTCCACTATGACCTTAGTAAGGAATGCCTTCCATGAGTAACATGACTAAGACATAAATTTCCTGTGAAAAAAGTGAGGCTGAGCAAGGATAAGTGAATTACCTATAGCCAGCTTTTAAAAATAATAAAAAAGTGTTAATCATTCACTCAACTCTTCTTATTTTATGCCTTCGCAGTTCATCAAAAAGGTGATTTACACCAGTTAGAGTCACTGTAAGTAGCAACCAAATTGTGCAAGACAGTGGTTGCCACTTTTAACTTTTTGGCAGCTCCTCCTCTTCTGGCTCTATTTGTATTCCCAAGAACTATTTTCACTTTCTTTTTCTTTTCTTTTTTTTTTTTTTTTTTGGAAAGCCTGTAGGAATTGCGAGACTTAAAACTTTCAGTCTGGGTCTAGGTGACTTGCTCAGTGAGGAACTGAAGTGGAGGCAGGGGGATGTGAGGAAACCAGGTAGCAGCCTGGGTGAGGAGCACGACGCAGGTCTTGGGGAGGGAGGCAAGTGGTCAGTTGTCATTATGGATTAGCAGTTAAAAATAAAGAGTGGATTTGGGGATTATTTTTAATAGACTGACTTTGTTGGACAACAGGCAGCTGTATGTTTAGTGGTGTTTATTGAGATGTTTCTCAAGGTGACTGGAAAGCTGTACAGGAAGGCCAATTTTAAACTGGTAGTGGCTTCGTTATGCTTGGAATTGCTCTTGGAAGGGAAACACGAAGGACAATGTTTAATAAAGTCGCTTGCCTGAGGTACAGGAGTCATTACAAGCAAATGAACATCAAGCCTGTTTTTAATAAAGTTGTATAAAGGCTTGGGGGAGTCAGGAGGTGAGGGTAAATAGATGCTTTTGACAGGGTGGTCCTACTGGCTGCCAGCAGTTTGGGGAAGGGAGTGAATACGAAGCATGCTTTTAAGCTGCTCTAGTTGGCACAAGGGAGCCTTATGAAAAGATATTAGGTAGATAAGGCTATTACAATAAAACTTCAGAGCGCTCAGTCACCATCTGCTGCCAAATAAGCGCGTTTGTCTGTAAGCTGGGGACAGGCGAGGGGCCGAGGCGCAGAGCGGCGGCCGGGAAGTGACAGGCCTTTGGCGGGCCGGGGGGGTGGCGGCGGCGGCGCGGCGGAGAGGGGCGCTCCCCTCCCGCTCCAGCCCCGCCGAGGTGCCCGGGCCGGGGCGCCGGCAGCCCAGCGGGCGGGGGAGGACGCGAGGTGCCCGACGCGGGGCCTAACCGCCTCGGGGTGGCGACAACGGGCGGCGCCGGAGCCGCAGCCGCCGGGGCGGGGGAAGCGCCCGGGGGCGGCCGCGCCGGGCGGGCGCCCCTCGGCACTGCCTCGGGCGCCCCCGTGCCGGGGCAGCGCGGCCGGGTGCTGCCCGCCGCGCGGGACGAGCGTCCCCTTCGGCGGAGGCAGCTCGCAGGAGGAGGAGGAGGAGGAGGAGGTAGCGGGCGGCGGACGAGGATCAGGACCACTGCGGCGCCTCCGCCTCCTCCTCTTCTTCTTCTTCTTCTTCCTCCTCCTCCTCCTCTTCCCCCCGTGAGCCGGTCCTGCTGTGACGCCGCGGCCAAGTGCGCAGGCGCAGCAGCTCTCAGCGCCTGTTGTATCCGGCCGGCGCCTTTTCTCTCTTCCCCCCTCCTCCCTCTCCCCGTCCCTCCCTCCCTCCCTCCTCCCTCCCTCCCGCCCGTCCGTCCGTCCGCCCTCCCAGAGCCGCCGCGGTCGGTGCTGCCGCCGCTGCCGTTGCCGTGTGTCCCCTCCCCGCCGCTTGTGCGCCCGGCCGGCAGCGCCTCGGATCTCCCCGGCTGCCCCATGAAGCGATGGCAGCGGCCAACTTCGGCAAGATCCAGATAGGGATCTACGTGGAGATCAAGCGCAGCGATGGTCAGTGGGGAAGGGGCGGCGGGAGCGGTCGGGACCGGGGCCGGCGGCGCGGCCGCAGCCCCCGGCCGGGCGCCGCCTCCGCCTCCGCCGCCTCAGTGAGAGGCGCGGGGGGAGGGGGCTGCGCGCGGGGCCCATTGTGTGCGCGGGGCCCGGGGAGTGGCCGGGCCTGGCGCGCGCTGCGGTTGTCAGGGGAGCGCTCGTGCTTGGCGGCGGAGGGCGGTTGCGCGGGGCGCGAGCGGCGGCGGCCGTTGGGGACGGGGAGGCTGCGGCAGTGCCGGGAGGCGGGGAGGGGCGGCGGCGGGGGGGGGGGGGCGGGCTGAAATGTCGGGGAGAAGGGCGAGATGAATGAGAGGAGGGGATGAATGAGGGGAGAAGGGATGGGAGGGGCTCGTGGGGGAGGGGAAATGGGAGAAGTCTGAGGTGGGTAGTGAGATGTGTGGGGTGGATCTGGATGGGGGTGATGAGGTGATTTGGGGGGGAACGGACGTGGATGGGGAGGAGAGACTGGGGAGGCTTTGGCAGGGACGTGGGAGGGCCTGAGGGGAGGAGATTAGGTGATGGAGAGAGGAAGGGCCTTAGTATAAAGAAATAACTTCTTGTTTGCTTCGGCATACAAGCTGTGCTCTGCACAAATGACACAACACTATGCACTGACACAAATGCTTTTGGACACTCCCATCACTTGACAAAAAGCTTTATATTATTATTTCAGCTGTTCTTTATGATTAAAATATGAAAAAAGCACTTGTTTTTTATGCCCATGACTTGTTAATTCTACGATGAGACCCCCTTGTTGGGGAGCCAGTGCTTCTCACACCCTGCTCAGCATCTTGTGGCAGGAGCATGTATGAAGCCATCTAGAAATACATGTGAATAAAGGGAATGTGTGGGTGTGGGTGTGTGTCAGTGTCAGATTTGAGGCACTAACTATTCATATTTGTCTGAATGGAGAGAACTGAATTGAGAAGTTGAGTGGCTGAATCAGTGGCAGGTCAGCTGTGACTTCAGCTCTTTACTTTGGATGGGAATATATCATCTGTTCTTGGGTTGAATGAGATCTGTGAAACCTACCAAGCTGGGTGGGGTTGTGTTGGCATTTTCTGGCAAGTCGTTTTTTTTCTCTAGTGTTTAGGAGCTTGCTAAAGTATAATCAAATGTTTTCATAGGAAGAAAAACCTGGAGATCTAAGTCAGCATGGCTTAGACATGAGGCAGGAGATAGACAGGCAGCAAATCTTTATGCAGCTTGTCTTTCTCATGTTCCATACTGCAGTTCAACCCTACAATAAAAACCTAATACTCAGTATTAGCTGGACACTATATTATACCTAAACCCTCAATTTATGCATCATGGCTTGTGTGTCACGTGAAGAATCGAATAGGTTTAGTAGTTATTTGCCTGACTTCCTACAGCTCTCTTTCTGAGGTTTCAGAAAACCTCATCACAGCAACTTGCAAAACTGTTTTCCTGAAGCTTTGGTGAACTTCTAATAAATGTTACTGAGTATTTTGTTTGTCTTCATAAAACAATGTATGAGAATGCTTTGCTACCTTTTTTTCCCTTCTGCAGAATTCTACTCACTTGTAATGTCAGAAGTGAGAACCGTAAGTCTTGAACATAATGATACTTATTTTTATTACTGTGAATGATTTACACATTTTGCTATATCACTTACATACGTGATACAGCACATTAAGTATACTAGACATCAGTAATAGACAGATCTTCACAGCTGCTCAGGCTGTAGGGTTTGAGCATTTGCATTAGCTTGGTCCTCATGTGAGCAACTGTACTGAAATGTCATACTAGAATTACTGGATTCTGGTTACTGTGATATTTCCATGTTTTCACTGGGACCAGTGGAGGCTATAACCCTTTATAGCTCAGGCTCTGGCAGCATTCTGTGATTCCTCTCCCAATAAACTATAGGAGAAGCTATCCTACGTAAACGTAAGGGAACATTTTGAGAAAGATACTGAAGGATGGTCAACACTAGATTGAATTTAGATTGTGTTATCTTTCGGAAGGTAGGCTACCAACCTTAGCTGTGGTTGCTCATGCAGTCCAGATGATCTTCTAAACAGGGGAGGACTTGCTGCCTGTGCCCGTCAGCTGTGTTTTTCCTGCATACTCTTCCCCCATCCAGTCTGACTCACAGAAGGATGTGTAACCCCCAAAATATGACCGGTTGTCGGAAGTCCATGGCTGGGAAGAGGTGGAGGTGAGAAGTATGATCTTCCTCTTTCAGTAGCAGTGAGCTGCCTGGATCTGCTCAACTCAGAACTGTACCTAGGTGGAATCAGAGTTGTGTATCATACCAGCTACCCAAAGGTGAAAGCACCGCTAAAATCATTTGAGAAACTTTCGGGGAAAGCAGTGTGTTGATCTGGGCTTTTGTTCACGTGTTGCTTTCTCTGAAGGAAGTCCTTTTTTAAAACCAAATATAATAATTCTTTAAAATTCCATTATTTATCTGTTTATTTGCTGAATCTAGAGGAGAATAAAATTTTATTTTGTTTATGGGATAATTCGAAAAAGTAAGCATTTTTTCCCATCTGTCCGCCAGTTATGTTAAATACTTTTCTGAATACAGAGCTTTATCCAGACAACTCCAGACAACACTTAATTCTTCTTTGATTTAAAGAAAAACAGAGAATAGCATTTTTTTGTAAAACATCAAGCACCATTTAAAGCATCAATTCATACGTATTGATTACAACAAAATAACAAAGACATATAAAACACAATAAATGTGAGAATGAGACCAGAACGTTCTGGAAAGGAAAGTTATATATTCTGTTATTTTGACAAGTTCTACTTAAGTTTAAGGGTTCCATAAGAGATTTCTTATTGGACTGAGTAGAAAACAGATATTGTACAAATGAAATGCGTTATTAGAACTCATGGCCAAAAACACATGAAAACCAATATTTGGATAAAAGTCAACATTTTCAAGGACTGACACTGCAGAGCTGCTTGCTGGTTGTCTGTTTTCTTTTTCTCAGTGTGTAAACAATGGTGTAAGTGTTGTCTAGAGTTACATATAATATTTCCAGTTATAATTATGTAGAATAACTATATAAAGTGAGAGCATATTAAATGGTCTGCTAGTTTGGCTTTTTATAATCCTTTCTGATACAGAAATTTATTCCTTATTTCAAGATAATTTACAAACGTTGCTTGAAATATGCCTTTGCAGTATAACTTGGAAAGAGAAAACAACTCATTCAGTTCAGTTTGTGAATAATGGATTGCATTACCAGTCTTGAAAAATGTGCCTTATCATGTGGAAGTTTAGGGGATGAAAGAGCAGGCTGGAATGTACCTGCGAGACCAGCTGAAATGAAATTTCCTTCTGTCCAGAAGATACTCCTTTCTGAGATCTAAGTATGATCATTTGTCTGTTGATTAAGTCCATTTATTCAAATAATAATTGTCTACTGCTTTACTTCTGAACTTGTACCTGTGTGTACAGGACACGCATGGCCCTTATTAATGTTCTCTGCACTTCTCATACATGATGTAGGTAATGATGACAAAGACTTATGCAACTATTTTGGAGAAAGGGCAATTCACATTTTTTTTTCTGTAAATGCAGTCTATAGCTGAAATAGGAAAAGTCTGTCTTATGCCCTGCAGACCTTCAGTAGGCTAATTGGTATTTTTCTTTTACTTTTTCAGTCCAATTGTGTTCCGGCCGTTTCCTCCTCAGGCTGTTCCTATTCTCTCCATCTTTGCAAATCTGAAATACTACCTAGAAAGACAGAGAAATTAATTATATATTTGCTCATTTGGAAAGGCGGATACAGTTCTGGTCTTGCTGTGTCCGAAATAACGTAATAGAAATGAGGAGAAGGGTCATTCTTGTAACTGGGCAGAATGACTGAAGATTTGACAGAACTTCCAGGAAAGGAAAAATTAGCTAACACATGGTGTAGAAAAGAAAGATCATGAGTTTGTCTTCATTTTTTTTTTTCCCAGTAGCAGAACAGAGGACAGTCAGTGAGAAAGCTTAAACTGATAAAAGAGAATAAACAAGGAAAAGATGGATGAGGATATTGAGGCCAGAAGCCTAGCAGGATTTAAAAAATGATGCTGGTATGGGTGGTAGGAGTACAGGAATACAATAGGAAATTGTTACAGTAACCACTTAAAAAGTAGCAGTCTTAAAATGTAGTCGCTGTCCCTACTGGTCTGTAGTTTAAATAAACTCTAACTTATGGGAGTTAGGAATAAATCTTCCCTGTAGCTGTGTTATTCTATAATTGCCTACTTAAGTATTTTCCTCTCTTGTCTCAGAAGCAGTGGAAAATGGCCACAGTCAAAGATAATCCATCTATCCCAGAAGCTATTGGCAATTCTTCTGTCCTTCCTTTTGCCAAAACATCATGGTAACCGTTCAGCTTTCAAACACAGACAAGACTAAATTTTGTAACAAGAGAGCACTCTAATATTTTTTTTAAAGCCTGGCTTCTATAAAATTGGTATTTTCAGTGTTGAAAGGTCCATCTCTGTCATCCTGCATGATGATCTTGATTTTTATGTAATAGCTCCCAATAGCAACAAGGTTTTTATAGTAAGGTAGAAGATATACTACAAAAATTCTCTTCAGGTCTGGGGAGTCACCCTATTTTAAAGGCTCTCGAGGGTAGATTTAAATGATAATGTGCTTTTACTTTTTCCTTTGGTGATACATATCTATTCTTTCCCTGTGATTAAGACTTTCTTGTTACCCCATTTAAGTCATTTGACTCTATTACCTAATCCCTATGTAAGCCATACTGACACAATGTGTCTTTGTCCTTCCATAGTGCCTAGATCACACGCAGAGCTTTAAGTCTACTTTTGTCAGTTCAGCTAATGGGTCCAACGTCTAGGCTGATCTAGTATACGTTCTTGTATTTTTATATCCAAAGTTTCTGGGGCTTGTTCTTGCAGAAGTATTGACTAGGAGGGCATATGAAACTTGCTTTGGCTTCTTTAAAATCACATTTTGAGCATTTAGCTTTTTGTTGTTCAGCAAGTAGATATTCACTTTTAACTTGCAAATTCTCAGATTTTTATGTATTTTGTATAAATAGCTCTTGAATGACAAGAGTTGAAATCATAATCTTTAGAGAATCTTCTCACCTTTGGTAGATCCATGAGCATGTTTAATACAGTATTGCTAGCAATAATGTTTTTAAAGCTGTATACGGCTACTAGGACAACTAGTGCACAACCTGTGTTGCATGTTTTTTCCCCCCCATTATGTTGTGGCAGAATCTATCCTTTATTTCTGCTTGCCAGGTAAAGTGACTGCTCTTTCAACCACTCTATAGTTACCTGGGCCCACTTACAGTAATGTTTTCTTCTTGTGGCTTTATGAATTGAAGACTTTGCTGTGTCGCTGCAGTATTGTTGAGGTGGGAAGAAATGAATAAATAGTTGGGAAAAGGTCATGCCTGAGTAACAAGTAGTGTCATCCAAGAACTCTCTCTTTTTATTTGCCCTAGAAGATGAATTACTCTTTTGAGTTCTTTTCATGTGTCCGCTTACTGAGGCACAATACAGAGAAATGAGTGAACGGTATGCAGTATTTATCAGATCAGATCCTTTCCTGGGTGGCCCAAAATCTGTAACATTTTTATTGAATTAACCTATGAAATGTGCTGTTGTGATTTCTGTGTTTGAGATGTAAGTAACAGAATGGAGTAAATTCAGCTCACTGGTGTTGCCATGTTTAAATTCTGCTTTTGTCAACGCTTATTGCTTGTATCATAAAATGCGGTTTTCGTTTTATTTTTTTTCCCCTCTTATTGTTTGTTATTAGGTCATCTTTTCTTCCTCATCGTACTGTATTGCTGAAATCTTGAGATCAGGAAGAGAATGGTGTGGTCACCCACTGTAAACACTAAAATATTGTTTCTATAGAGGAAAAGAATCAATGGATTTTGATAAATTAAAGGTTGAAGTTAACTTTTAAGTTAAATTTCTGAAGTAATGCGAGCAAAGTAACATACACAAGTTCACAGTTATGACTCCCGAGCAGTCTTAACTTTATCCAGTAGTGAGAATGTGTGGTAAACAACATTTATGGTCAAGCATGATGATGTTTGTAACTTGAAGAGTTTTTAAGAAGACATTTGCTTTTAATGATTAATTTCTCATAATGCTTCTGTAGCATCGTTAGACTTATTTGGAAGCATCAGTGCTTTCAGCAGGTCTGTTCAGCTGTTGCTACAGTAGAAGGTTTTTTACTGAGCTGTGATAATTTTTGATGTATCAGTTCACCTATTTCAAGAATATGAAGAAGCATTCAGGTATATGAGCAATTCTTTTTGCTTGGAAGCTTATATATGTTTTCCAGTTTTACCAGTTGCCACTTTTTATAAGTGAATGCTTACTTGTTCTCTGTCTTTTTTTTTTAATATTTTTTTTCTGAGGGGGTAATTACAGCTCCTTCTAATATTATTTTTTAAACTTAGTTGCTATTGTATTTTCCAGACCTTCAGTATATTTTATTGTGACTTGGCAACTGGGATTTTATTTAAATTGCTCTCATTACTGCACTGAACTTAGACACTCAAATGTATTTTGCTAGCTATATTGTTTGGATCAATTTCTCCTGGGTTTTGGCAGAGCTTTTTTATACTTATTTAAGATTTTTAGACAGGCATCATAATTAAGTTAGTTACAGTTCAGCTTGACTATTGGTGTGATTCCACAGCTGTTTAAGCTGGATTAAATCTGGGCTGCTTTTGGCTGTCTGCTGCATCAGCGTTAGTTTTTAGTTAAATATGTTGTAGGTTGGCTGTTCCTATCTGTTCCTAGATAATCAGTCTGAAAAAACAGGACTATGAGAAAAGGGGGGGGGGGTAGTAGAGAAGTCAAACTGTGGTAATCCAGATGTAGATTGTTTTAAGCTGCTATTAGTTATATCTATGAGCCTGTTCTCATAGGGTGTGTACATAAGCACGTGCTCTTTTCTTTTTCTGCCCTTGTTCCTTTCCTTAAAACATTCACCATTGTTGTATTACTGTTTTGGTGCTACTTTTTGTTTTCAATCTAAGAATTAAAATACCCCTAGCTAGCTATATTGTTCTTTATCTAGAGATAGACAGATGGGTGATATAATTTCCCTACAGCTTTGATCTCTGTAAAGGGATACTTTGAAATCTGTAATAGGTATTTGGTTATGAGACAGTAGTGTCTATCTGACATCCTGGAAATGCATTAAGCACATATACTCAGCAAATATGAAAAACAGGTCAGTTTAATCAATGCATAAACCACTGATTTACTAGAAGATAGGTGGAGTACATCTATCATGTTAGCACTGAGTCTGATCTTATATTTGACTCTTGAAAAATAAGAACTAGTGATTTTGCTACTTAAAGGCTTGAATGTGAAGCAGAGGGTTTTGTTCTGCTTTATTCAAATAATGCTGCTTTGCTTATTGCTTTACAATAAGTATAGCTTACTGTTTTTAGTTAGTAGCAGTCCTGGTTGCATGAGGTATAAGCTGCTGACTTCAAACTTGAAAAAGCAAGAGTCTTCTGTATTCCTTGCTGCTTCTGCATTACCCACAACACTGATAATCCCAGGCCTCTGTGAAATGTAAAGCAAGCAATAATTAAAATGACTTCAGGTAACCCACACATAACAAAAATTATGACTTTTGTTCCATTTTTATCAGTGGATGATCATGCATTCCACGTATGTGAAATGTTATTTTGCTTTCGTGTTCTCAGTAATTCCCTTGAAGTTTTGCAGTAGAGTGCAAGTTTGAGTTTATCATGGCTCCCATCAGGCAATGAAAAGTCTATCTAACACTAGACAGACTGCTAGAAGTGTGAGTATTTTCAGTGTTTCCTGTTACTTACGGTCTAGTATGCAAAGAGTGGTCTTCAATGGAAGAACATACCAAATGCATATGCAAGTGGAGGGAGGGAGAGAGCGAGCTTTGTTTAGAGCTTTCTGTTTAGAAGCAAGGTATCATACGTCGCATAATTGTGCCCTTGCAGAGTTTGGATCTAGGATTTTTAATTCACTTGTTGCCCATCTAGCAAACACTAAAATGAGGTATTTTCCTTTTGAGACTGAGCTACATAAGGAGTTTGAGGTGTATTTTGTACTGATTTACAAAAGCGTTTGCTAGACATGCATGGTTTACCAGTAATGAAGAGCAATGCTTTTTCTTTGGGTTTAACCAAAGAGCGGTGGAAATAAATCCAGTTTGAAAAGCATGTGCACGCTCTAGATTTTGGAATACTCCAAGTTCGTAATTCAGTTTCAGGTTATATTTGCATGTTCTTCTATGCTGTAGTTGTGAATTGAACTTAAATCTCATTCGAAATTTACTTACTGGTTTGAGCTTGGACTTTTAGAGCCTAAGATAAGGCAAAAATACAGGCTTTAAACTTTTACAAAATCGAAAACTTCTGACTTAATTTTAACCAGGAGCAACAGTTGGCAGTTCTATAGTAAATTAAGTAATGGTACATATTCCTAGTAAAGTAAGAGAAATACGAAAAAATTCTGTTTGACAGAATGGATCATAAATGGCAAATGGCACCAGTTGAAAACGTCTATAAAAGGTGCTTGTCGAAATTTTCTGTGTGATGCAAGAAACTATTGTTTCTAGGCTGCTACTGTCAGCTTCCAAGAAAGCAGAGAAAATCATGAAAAGGAGGTCTCTGCCATTTATTCAAGGAACAGACAAAAAAAGAGAGGGGGCAGGGAGGGAGAAAACTGGCCAAGTCATCTTAATCTTTTAGCAGAGGTATTCACGCCACCATTTGGATCCACTACAATCTTAAATCCTATTGTAGAAAAGCTAAAAAATTATTCTACAACCACTAAACTCCAGTGCTGTTTGAAAGAGATGCTTGACTGAATCTGCCTTTGTTCCTACATACCATAACTATGCTGAGATTTATACTGAATATAGAGGATTTTGATCTGTAAAAAGTTATAACAAATGATTCTAGAGAGAGACTGTACTTTCAGAAGCAATTTTAAAAGGTTTCAAAGAAGCAGCCTGCAAAATTGTTCAAAAGGACTCCAAGGAACTGCTGGCTAAATGTGCAGGAAGATGTCAAATTATATTGAGTTTTAATAAATTTAAAAAAAAAAGACATTGAACTATTCCCACAACTTGTTTACAAGTTGTCAGCCCACAGAAAAGATGTGAATATCATTACCAGCAGTTGAATGAAAAGTGTCACTTATGCCGCTGCAGTAAATGCAAAAAGTGATCGATGACAGAAAATACTATAATGTCATACATTAATACCTTGTTCTCGTGTAAATAAAAGTTAACAACTGGTTGTTTAATATTCCTCAAAACTGCGGGAGGGAGAGTGGTTCAGATGAGCCATGAAAATGACCTATGGGTGCTGGAAAACTTTGTGTGAATATTGAAAAAGTCAGGGGGTTATTTTGGTTTGGGCTTCTTTTATACTTTGGAAAGGAGATTGTCTTCTGGATCTCTGACAAAATGAAGATTGTTCTACGAAAAGTCAATGAAATTTTTGTTTTTTTTCTCTCTGTAGAAGTCTTTTATTGGAGTAGGACAGTGTGAATTTTTTTAATCGTATATGAAGTGCTTCGGCATTTTTGAAGATTTCTCTCCCTCCTTAAACTAAGCAAACCGCTACCCATAAGAACATAGACATGCCCTGGTGGCCATTTGTGCTGGTGGTTCATCTAGCCCAGTGGCAGTAGGAGGTGCTCTTTAGGGAAAGCAGGCAGGTCTTGCCACTATCTGCAGTCTGATGCCTTATCCCCGATATCCAGAATTTTAGTAGGGATGTTAGAGGTATGACTCTGCCTAGTCCTGTTAATATCCATTTATGGACCTATTGTCTGTGAATGTACTGAATACCTTCCAGAACAGCTAACGCTCTCTGCTTCCAAAACCTCTTGTGGAAGCAAGATCTGTAAGTTCACTGCTTGCTGCATAGAAAGTACATTACCTCTTTCATCTGCTTGAAACTAATCTCCTTTAAGAGAGTGCTCCCAGTTTCAGGGTTACAGGATTTGATGAAAAACAGTTTCCGCTCATCCTTTCCTTTACGATTTTGTAAAGCTCGACCAAATCCATCTTCAGCCTTCTCTTTGAAAGTGAGAAGTCTCAGCGTTCTTAATCTCTGCCTGCTTCTGACCTCTTGGTCATCTTAGTTGCTCTTCTCTTTACCTTCTCTAGTTCTGCTATGTCTTTTCTAAGGTATGAAGACTAGAGCTACACACAGTACTTAAGATGTGGGTGCACTAAAGCTTTATGTAATTTCAGAGTGACACTCAGTTTTGTTCTGTAGCTTCCTGATGATGGCCAACATTTTATTGGCTCTTTTTTGTTGCAGCTGCATATTGAGCCAATGATTTTAGAGAATGGTAAGTGATAACTTAAAGGATCTCTTTCTTGAATTATAATGGCTAGTTTCAGTTTCAGCATTTTATACCTATAAATTAGAGTATTTTTCTCTGAGTGCCTTGTCTTTCTTCTGTCTATGTTGAAGCTCTTCTGCCACCTTTTTGTCTATTCGCTGATTATTGAGAGGTTCTCTTGGAGTTCCTAACAACTGTCATGGCGTCATGGCATCTTACTACCGGAAGGGCTGTCTTGCCAAAGGATGAGACCCCAAACCTAGTATAATTCAGAGTGTAATTGAATATCTGGCTGTAACTGACATTCAGTTTTGAGCTGATGTTTTGGAATGTGTATATCATAGAAGAAAACACTGTTCTGCTTTCTCAGTCCCTTCATTCATTAGTGCTTGTTTACATAAAATCTTCTTGCAGAGAGGATTAAGATGTTTCATGGCTCCTGAGTGTTATGGCTGAGTATGCACTGTAAATTCATCTTGTTCCCTTTTTTAGTCTAGGGTCCTGGTACCATGATCATTGTCACTGATTATGGTTCCCTTCCAGACTCCCATGTGGAGCGAATCAGATGGCTACCTTCTACAGAAAACCCAAACATGGTTGCCTGGATAGTGAGAATAGGCCAGAACTGCATCATTTTGGCTAACAGGACAGTCCTGCTGCATTGTGATGGGCATTGCACTTACAAGGTCTCTCGCACATCCCAGCATGTTCAGCATGTGCTCCTGTTCCATGCTCTCATAGTGGCAGCTGTAATGCAGTTTTTTCACTGTTTTGGATAGGTCAAAGTGAAATACCATAAACAATTAAGAGGTAGATCTCCGGGCTGTAGGGGTGCTTCCTAGGACCATAGGGGTGCGCTTATACAAGCATTTCAGTTTGGATCAAGAATGCAGTTTGGGCGTATATCTTCTCATTGCCCCTTACCTACTTGCACTGTGCTTTAGTTCACTTTGAAAGTGGCCTTGGAGCGCACTAAATTCCTTTTGGATGAAATTTAGCTGGAAGGTGCACTCCAGAAACGGACGTGATGCACTTCAGCAGCTAACGGGTGTTCAGTCTGTGGCACCAGACCAACTAGTTTGAAGTAACCCCTCAACCCCCTCCAAAACACGCAGAATATGAATGTTGGATCTTCAGCACCAGCTGTTTTGCTTTGCAGATCTGCTCCTTTTGCAGTATACTACTTGCTAATGTAGACAAAGCTGAGGGGTCTGTGCTAAGCACTAAGTGGTGTAGTTGTGAGTGATGGTGCCGTTTTCTATCCCAGGGCTTGTGGATGTGACCCAATCTGTACCAGTTGTCCTAGGAGTTCTGTCCCTGGTGTGGTCTGAAAAGAAAGCACAGAGGTGGTCTCCTTGACTTGGATTTTTTTATTTCAATCTAGTAATGGCTGCTGCTGGAGAGCAAGAAGGGTGTTCATAGGCTATGCCGTTGCTATAGGTTCAGTAACAGCAAAGTGATAGATTCCCATAGAACTTGCCTCCCCTCCTCCCCAAAAGAAAGATCGTTCCAGTACAGCAATGACCAAACTAGCCTAACTGAATAAAATAATTTTATGGCATGGAGCAATAAACCATCACATTAACATCAATTTCAGAGGTGATTTAAGTTTAGCCTAATTGATTTTGCACTGAGACAGGAAAAAAAAATTACCAATCTGATAGCAGCACTTGAGGAACTAATAGTGCCTCAGCTGTAGAAGTAGTAACAAACAGTGGAGGACAGTTGCCCATTGCTGAGGTGTTTCTAGCAGTCTTAGAGATAAACAGGATAAATGTAGTCCTGAGTCCAGTAACTCTGCAGTGTGACATGATGACTTCAACTTGGAGGCCCTGTGGGGCTGTGTCAGTGTGTGAGAGGCTTTGCACAGCATTACCAGTATCAACCCATTGTTGAAGGTCAGTCATAGGTTTCTCTGGATTTCAGTAAATTGTTTCTAACAGCATGAAAAATAGTTAAGGTGAAATTTAATACAAGAGCTATAACGTGTAGATAGGCAATGATAGTGTACTTGTAGTTCTTACTAGTAGTATTTCCTTTGGGATCGGTTTTGGGACTGGTTGGATTTTTTTTTTGATCCATTATAATTATTCATTACTGGTCATAACACAAATAGTATTGTTGTTCTTGGGAAACTCGATTGCCATGCGAGAGTGGGAGTATCATCTCTATGGAGAATTATATCATGCAGGAAGAATAGGAAATACAGAATAAAACAGCTGGGATAAAGTGTAACAGCACAAAGTAAATGATCTTGTGCTTCTGCTGTAATTTAGGAGATCATAAACAGTAAACGACAGGAGAAAAATCCTGGTATTCTAGTTCATCACAAAATAATTGTGGACTACCAGTGTGAAGTGATAAGGGGAAAAGTGAATGCAGTTTTAGAAATATTGTAATTTGGTAATTAACTATGCTGTGGAAAGCAGTCTGGACCTCATGTGGAATACTGCATCTTTTCCTGTGTTGTTGTCGGTGTTAATAAAACGTGATATTATGCAGACTGAAACAGATACAGGTAGGCTCACCGGTTCTTGTACGCATCGTTTTGTACAAGCTCTAAAATAAAAGGACAGAGTACTAAATGACTGTAAACACATGTAACCTGGAAATTAAAAAGTTTGAGTCTGTTGAGAGTGAGGTGCTAGTGCAACTTTCTGGGATGAATAGCAGAGGCAGACAACTTAGTACCATAAGGGTTAAATGTGTTCAGTTTATTAAAGGAGTTATATGACTTGTGATAGTATGTATTAAATTGGACAGGTGGTTTCCTCCAAATGCCTTTTTCTATGGGTAAATTGTATGTGGAGAATTTGTCCACCCTTAAAAATGATAGGATGCTGTGTGTGGTACAGCTGAGACAACTTGCTGATCAGTGCACCTGTTAGCCTTTGTGAAGGAATATTTATTTATGAATTGAGTTGCTTTAGAAACAAGTCTCCTATCACATTCTGGCACCTAGAGAAGCAGTATGTACCTGTAGCTTCTAGATATTGCAGCTGTGAGTTTCACTTTTCATTTCCTTGTGAGGCCATTTCAGTGATTTCCATAGATTTCAGTGGCAATTACATCTTGGGAAAGTAAATAAATGAAGGGAAGATACTGTCAGAGGAGCTCACCAGTGTGAAATGCTGCATCTTGAGATGTGCTAATATAGCCCCCACTCGCAAAAGGAACCAGACCTGCTCTGAAAGGAAGTAAAGACTGAAGGGTTCCTCTAACTGAGGAAGCCGCAACAAACTTGTAGACCAACTTGGAAAATGAAAGGTCAGCAGAAAAAAACAAAAACAATGAATTGCAGTGTGGAAAGACTTAGCAATTGTAAAACAAACACAGTTTTATGACAGCAGCACTGCGATACAGCTCTAGGTAACTGATTTATAGAAGATGCACCACTGTAGACAATTAACAAATTCAGCTGGACTGAAAAAGTAGAATTATGTTTTAGAGTTTTAGCGTTTTTTTGTTGGTGTTGAATGCAAGGAGGACCAAAAAGTTACTTGCGTTGTTTGCTGTATGAAGGACGTTACATGCACTCTTTGTATTTTGAAGCTAAATAGGACAGTTGAACGGTATCTGTGGGTTTTTTTTTTCCCAGCATTTGTTAATGGATTGGCAGTAAGAGCTGTGAACTTTGTTCTTCTAAAGCACTACATTGGATTGGCTTTGCACAGAAATTGGGTGCATATCTTGCATGGGGAGTTTCTCCTGAATTTGGAAGCTTTTAAGATGTGGGGAAGGAGTAGATTAAACTTTATTTTAATTCAAAACTTAAATATCCAGGCAGATATGGGAAACTTGATTTGGCTAGATATTAGTTTCTGTTCTCAAAGTCCCTATCTGGTATGTTGCAGAGGTTTACAGACCTCATAAAATGCAGTTGTAGTATGCTTGTCATTTGACTCAGCTGCTTCTGTAGAATTTAAAAACTGAAACAAAATGGTTTGGTAGAGATCATTCACAAAAAAAAAATTAAAATCTATCTTGAATTAAAAATGACATGGATGGTACTATTTTCTAATATATAAGAAATGTGTTTAGTGACCCATTTGCCAGTCTGATAACACTAAAACTACGGTAACAGCCAGCATAATGAGGAAAGCAGGTTGTCTGGTGGGTAAAACAACACTAAAAAAAACTATGGTAGAAGCAAAGAAGATAAAGGTAGGTCGTCTAACCTGAAAAGTCTCAGACAGTTCATTATACCAGGGCTACTTGTTTGTGGGTAACTGGAACTTTGAAACAAAATAAAATCAAGCATATTTACTGTTATGGAAAAAGAAACATCTGTCAATAATAACTACCAGTTTTTCCTTGGGGATTAACAGAAGGACTGTATATACAGTACAGGGAGAAAAAAGACAAATGTTGGTCAAGTGAGTAAGAACACTGACACAGTTAACATTACTGGAGAGACCTAGATGGGAATTCTCTTTCTCCTTTGGGATTTTTTCCTGGAAAATCTGCTATAGTCATCATTTGGGGAGGTGCAGAATTAGCGTCCCCCCCGCCCAGCCTGTAAGAGCAGGAATTCTTCTTTCAGAATTGTTACTTAGATTAGAGCCTATGGCACAAGAAGAGAATTTTATGGACCACTGTAATTCTGATATACGCTAATTTTAGAATTCCTGGTTTGCAACCGAACTCTGTCTTTTAAACATAATTTTTTGTGCGTAGCTTATGGTTTATATATATACATATATATACATACATACATACATATATATATATATATATAAAAGAAAATGAAGACAATTTTATTCTTTACGATTTTAATTGGTGAATATCAAGTGGCAGGGGGTGAGGGTACAGCATGTCCAAAGTCCCTTTATGAGGTAACATTGATGTTAGTCCCTCATGAACATGATTTAGGAGAATCTTGACTATTTCCCAACTGGCCATTAAAATCCTTTAAGGAATTGGTAGCTCCTGTTGCAATAATTGTTGCATAGTAAGGCTCTGTAGCAAATGCTCAGCTGTGCTAAGTTTTTGAATTCATCTGTGAAGCACCTAATATTGATGCACTTACAAAGGCTAAATGCTAGGCTCACTGGACCACTCCCTGAGCAAGGTTAGAGGATGTAACAAGCTGTGCATTTTCTTTCCTGAAAGTTGTGTCCGTTAACATTGCCTGATCCTAATAGCACAATTGGCTGGTTTTGAGCTGTAAAAATGTAAACTGTATGATGTTAGGTTAACATGCTGTTCTGAGTCCTGCTGTCATTTTGAGGAAAAAATGGGAGAGTTAGAGGGGAAATTATGAAACTTTGCTTTCTGTAGTCTGATCCGGAGCCTGCGTGTAAAGTTGGAACTACTGACTCAAAAGATGTTTCTAAGACGTCACAAAGTTTCTATGTAAAAAGTGCAAATATAGCGTCTGTTTAGGCCAGCATACTCTAATTGGAAGGTTGGACAAGGCTGTGGTCCTTTTTCCAGCCTTATTTCCTGAGTCACTTGAGAGCATGAAAAGCTGCTTGAGTCACATGCCAGCAACGCTTTAGCCCAGACTGTAACACTTGCCCATCTTTAACACTGATGACTTAAGTTACTGCAGAGTATTAGAAAGATGAAAAGGCCATGGTTTTAGTCCTGTAATTGATTGCTGCTTCAAAATTGTGGTAGTTTCAAGAAGTTTTGCAGGCAGAAAACGTTCATTTCACTTAGAGGCAAGGATCAAAGTACAACGTGGTGTTGCTATTACTTGGCATTGCTGAATAGTTTGAGAGTTAGTTAAAATGTTGGGTGTAGCTGTGGTTGTTTGCTTTTGCTGCTTCTTCCTAAAACCTTTTCTGCATCAATAGTTAGACTAGAAGCTTGAACAATAGAGGTGATTCTTCTGATGTTTCTGCAGATGCTTATACTTGTTTTCTCTACTTCTGGTTTTCCAATTTTCAAAAAACGACTAGGAAGAGAGGGAATGGAGAGTTGATGTTCTTCACTTGTATTGATAGGAGTGAGACTATCATAAGGTATGTGTGTTTAAGGAATGTGACTCAAAGCCAAGGCAGTTGTAATGTGGCAGCATCAAACATGTTTGTGTTGTCTCACTGTCGTATTTGCAGCAATGTGTTCTGCATGCTGTAGTTCGCAGGAGATAAGCCAGATGCCGTGCACTGTATAAAAGAATTTATCTATTCAAATAATAGCTTTTTCAAATAACTTCTCAATTAGTTCAGAATCTATGGTAATGTAACTATTTCCCAGAAAAAGTTTTGCCTATAATGTGAATTCTAATGTGAGGAGAGGAAGTTGAAGAAACTGAGTAAAGAATCAGTGTATCATCAGCACTATGGCTGTACTTTTGTCTTTTGTTTTTGACACGTGTGTGAAGATAGTCTTTATCTATTCACTTGCCCTTTTTTATTTTGTCATAATGCACCTTCATGAACACGTTTACATTTCAGATTTTCATACCAACTCTAGAAAATGCAGCCGGAATCAAGGACGTTGCCTTCAACCACTCTGCAGATTCGTTTGGCTGTTATGCTTTAGCGTTTGCAGCTTCGTCTTGCTTTATATGCTAGACGAGGTTTATGCCAGCCTAATTGGTTGCTGGCATTCCTGAATTTCACAGCTGCTGTATTCAGCTGTGTACTAGAAAAATATAATGGAATACTGTTTGCAGAGAGCAAGAGGCAATTGTAAAGATGTAAATTTGCTTTCTGGCAGTTCAATAACATGAAAACTTTTAGTAACACGTTAAGAATTTTGAGGAAAAAAATATGTAGGTTTGTTGCCAGTTTAAACATTATAGTATACGTTTTCTATTTAAACTGAGAATATTTGGAAGTTAGACATAACTTTTTTTTATTTTTGTTAATGTTGTTTACGCATCCTGACTTTCTTGGCCAGAGAGCAGATGAGGATTGGCATAGAGATGGAAGACTGATTGTGGTTCTTTTGTTATGGGATGTTGGCTTACTGTGTTTGTGAGAGGATTCAGTGTTTTTATTCATTGATCAGCCTGCTTTGATCTCCTTTTGCTTGTTATGGTAAAGATTTAAGCCTTTAATTTTAAAGTGTTATTTTTTCTCTGTCAAAAAGTAATACAGAACACAGGAGCAGGTAATATGCCTTGTTTGGTGACTCTGTGACTGACAGTGTCTCAGCTTTCAACTTTGAATAGTGATTTTCCTTCAAAATTTAGCATGTTACCAGATTTTATAAAGATTTTAATAATTCTATTGTATAGAATATGTTTCCCTGAAATTTTATTTTTCATGTATCAGTTTTCTGTTGATTACAGGTTGAGAGCAGAGCCAAGCCTTAAATAGTAGCAGAAGATTATACCAACATAAGCTTGATGAGTCTTCCAGTTCCTACGGTGTTGAAAAGGTTTAATGCCCGTCCCAGAATGCTGTTTGTAGCAGGGCAGAAGTGGCATCGCTACAGGAAAGATGTGGATTCTATTGATACTTTGCTAATAAACCAGATAGCTAATTGAAAATTTTTAAAACAGTGGTTTTGTACAAAATTGGGCCACTGGAAGTTATTAACTGCAGAAGAGTTAATGGAAAGGTATTTTGAAGAGCTTGCATGAAGAAAGCTTTTACAGAAGTGCTTGTCTATAGAACTGAAATGCAGGAATGCCGTGCCCAATGAGTCTGCGCTAGCATCGCCACCAGCAGAATTGGGCCACGCTCCTGAGGACAGAGCGTGTGATTGTGCAGCGTTGTTTGAGTGAGGAAACTGGAGGCAACTCTGTGTGTCTCGGGGAGGGCATGGCTGTTATTCCTGCCCATGCATCTTCTGCGCACTCGCTGCTGGTCTTTGACTTCCAGCTGAGGGGTGCCCCACTGCACCAGCTTCACAGCTGATAGTCACTTGCTTTTTCTGAATACATGTTGATGCACATACAGGAAGGTGAAAACTATGACCTTCATGCATGTTGGCTGTTATGTATGAAGTGAGCCCAGTGTCAGTAGTGGTAGGGTGTTTGTTATTATTTACTCCCCACATCTTAACAGCTTAAGCAACAGTATTGATACTGTGGGTATCAGAAAAAGTGAAGGATTCCAGACTTTCACTGCAGTGTGTGCAGGGGCAATGTAAGGAAGTGGAGAGGCTGGGACGGGGAAGAGAACGGTACTAGGCAAACAGGAATGGAGGGATTTGTTCAGAAGAAATATGGGTCAGAGGAATAAAAACTAGCAAATGCTAGAGAAAAGGAATCAAGTCTGGGAAAAGAGGGAGGAATTCTTGGGTTTTGTTTGTTCGTTTGTTTTTGTAAAGAGCTACTTAAAGTTCTTCAATGGCAGATTGCACCTTATGACTAAACTTTGGGCAGGGGCAAGTCCGGAGGTTACCAATGGTTGTGTAAGGTTATATTAATAGTAAGGTAAGTATTGTACATACAAAAGCACTGCTAAAAGTGCTAAAGGGGTGCTATCCCATGTTTGCTGTGTTTTGACTGACTTTTAGTTATTCTGGTCTCCTGAATTTTATACTGGAGTACACAAATTTACTATTACCTTCCATGAGACTTGCAGCCTCTTTTGTTACTTAAACTTAACTAGAAATGAATGATTAAGTGGCCTTTAGAATAAAATGGAATACTAAAAATATAAACCTGTGTTGCACGTGTTGTAAAGCAAGATTATTTGGGATTTCAGTTAAGGTTTATTTCCTTTCTATCCCTCAGCAGTCCCTAAGCATAGACGTTTATATTGTATCTAAGCATTAACTTTGGAAAAACTGTCAAATTGTGGCTAAAATGGCTAAAAAAGAGCTTTAAAACGATCAGATGGAGGAGAAAACTTGAGTGGATTTTGGGGCTGGGACTTTAAGGAAAGAAGAGAAAATGCAGTTAAGGTGGTGGTGACCTAGACAATAACAGATATGTAGGGACTAAGGTGTATTTCTTGCTTAAATAGGTATCTAGTGGAAGTTGTGTATGCACAGACTGTTGCAGTATGGAAAGCTTGTGTTTTGGGGAGCTACTGTGGTTCTGAGCAGTTCAGAGTTGGCTCACAGGTTCATGCTGAACTTTGATTGCTGAAATAATAGTAGCTGAAGGGTGATGGGCAATGAGATACACTGACGTGGAAGGAGTGGATTCACGTGAATAAGTGCTGTGGGTGGAGACGGCCAGCGTATTCTGTTGATGTCAGAATTACCAGATTGCTCTTGTTCCCAGGCACCTGATCTAGAAACTGTATAGGTGTGTAGGCTGGTGCCTCAGGGAGCTCTGCGGGACTCAGGCTGGCCTGTTAAAGATCAGTGCAGATGAGGGTGTGGGTTCGCTGTAAGCTATAAACAAATTAAAACTGTGTGGTTTTGAGGGAGTTCATACAAGGATTAACAACAGCTATAGCAAAGAAACCTTTCTGGGCATATAAAGCTTTAAGAGTAAGCATTTTGTGTGCTGTGTTTGTAGGTTTTTTTTTTTTTTTCCTTTAGGGAGTTAATATAAATAAAACATGATTTAGGATTCCTTTTTTACTGCACTATCTATGTTTCCCTCTGAAATATAAGATAAGATAGAGTAAGGGATTGCTTGTTTGTGTTATGGCTCATTAAAGGAGAATATTAGAGGAGTGGTTCTATATAGTATATCCTATATCTATATATCCTGTATACTTCTTTCCTGTGAGGGTGACTGAGTGCTGGAACAGGTTGCCCAGAGAGGTTGTGGAGTCTCCTTCCCTGGAGATATTCAGAAGCCGTCTGGACGCGAACCTGGGCAATGTGCTCTAGATGACCCTGCTTGAGCAGGGGGGTTGGACTAGATGATCTCCAGAGGTCCCTTCCAACCTCAGCCATTCTGTGCTTCTGTGGTTGTGCTGGACTTACATCCTTTAGTACCAAGCCCCAGTTCTTGGTACTCTTAAGGCAAAGCATAGATGTGAAATCAGCATGACACTTGGGTCTCGATCCTTTTGTGTCAGTGCTTAGCTGATCTGTTATTACAATTGCTCTCCACTGCCATGTGTAGGAAATATAATAAAGTGTGACAGAAGGTATTAAAAGAATTTGTGATACACTATATATTTAAGATGAAAAATCTTTCTCCCGACAGAAATTTTCCTATTTTTATTGTACTTCATGGGGGCTTGCTGACTCTGGCTCTTTTGTTTAAGAAAATATAGCAACGACACCTTAATGTCCGGATTAACAATTTCTGTTAACAGTTGTTTCTAAAACGGTGATCTGCATTGTTGTTGCAGGGAATTTTATTTTAGTTGAATGATCAATCATTTGAATATTGATCAGAAATGGATGTCAGAATGCAATTTCAGGCGCTTTGCTCCTGTGTCAGAACGTTTAATGTTGTAGCAGCCTGTGAAGGGAGACAAAAAAGCCCTTTGCATAGTGCACCACAGTAAACCTTTCCACCCATGGGAGATTCATAGTGTTGGAATTGTTATCAAAACTTCTCAAAGAAAAGAAGGTTTAAACTGTGTATTTTTTCACATGGTATTCTGCTTGCTTACCACTCAGTTTTCTGTTTCTTCAATTTTTCATTTGTACACTGTCTTATTAGAACCTCCCTTAGCGGATCAGATTTGAGCCAATTTACGGTATGTGGCCAGGGATCATCTTTTATTTATCACTTTTTATTTTTCAACCCTCCTTCCTGCTTCTCTCTTTGTTTCTCTTTACAAGGTTTAAAATAATTTCTGGGAAACTTTTCCAGGTACTAATAAATGATTATTTGCATTTACTTTCTAGGTCGAATTCACCAAGCTATGGTAACATCTCTAAATGAAGATAATGAAAGTGTGACTGTTGAATGGATTGAAAATGGAGACACTAAAGGCAAAGAGGTAAACTTAATTATTTTAGAGCTTTTCTCTTTTCTTAAAAAAAAGTGTAAACTGCATACTGCTTTGCAATTTGCACTGGAAGCAAAAAAAAAATATATAAATCTTAAATTACTTGGTGATTCTTTGGTTCCAGACTGTTTTGAATGGGAGCTGCTGGACAAACCTTGATTTCTGTTGTATTAAATTTGACTTCCTGAGATCTGTGTCATAGCTTTTAAATAGTGCTTTTCATCTATTGATTTTGAATGAGATTAGAAAGGCTGTCCTCATTATCCCCTTTTTACAAGTAGAAAAATCAAATTGTTGAGGGGGACAATGACTTGCAGTTCCAACAGGAAACTAGTGGGAGGGCTACGTTGGAAATCTTTTGGTGTTTGTATTATTCTGGAACTGAACTTACGGTTTGTTTGTTTATTTATTTATTTTTATTGCACAATAATTTTCCAGCCTTGTTTTCCTTGAGAAACTCTGTCTCTTTGTGTCCCAGTTATGCTTCCCTACCCGCTCTCCATCTAAATTTTGGACCTGTTAGCTGCTGTCAGCTGAGATTTGGAGAAGCGCCTCAGAAATTACACTTCACCAGTTTTTTAAAAACGGGAAAAGGCAAAAAAAAAATTGTGAGACTATCCTGCTGATGAAAGAGCTTATCTGTTTGGACACACAGAATCCATACTGTAGTGAAGTCTTTGAAAGGTCCAGCCAGGGGAAACGTCAGTCTAGAGACCAAAGCATTTAAGATCTCTGAGAAACCAGGTTTCAATAGTTTTAAAACCAGTTATTTTTGACAAAATCCCTGTCTCGGGCCCCAACCCTCCCCCCTGCTCCCTTATGGCATTTTGAATGAGTAACACTTACAAGAAAAAAAAAAAGGTGATAAATTTAGTATGATTTCCACCTGTGCTTTTATTTTTTGAATTATCTGGGAAATTTCAAGTAATTGAGGTCTCTTTATTTTATAGAATGTCTTTCTTTTCTACAGTAATTGTCAATTTACCACAGTAACGCTAGCTACCTTTGTTTTAATTTTATCCCTTTACAAAATTATGAATATCTATTGGTCATTCTTAGTTCATCTGTTTTCTGAAATGCGTATGTTTTTAAGTAGTACAAAGACCAAAGCTTAAGCTGTTTTGAGCAAATGAGATGTTTCAGGTTATAGGTTTAACCAACTGTGGCATCAAAACACTAAAGGTATTTATTGTATCATATTATATTCCTGGACACAAGAGGAGAGATGGAGAGGGTGAATTTATCCAAAGGCTTATAAATGTGTTTTATATTCTTTTAAACAGATTGACTTGGAAAGCATATTTTCACTTAACCCAGATCTTGCACCTGATGAAGATATTGAACCTAGCCCAGAGACACCACCACCACCTACTCCATCAGCCAAAGTAAACAAAATTGTGAAGGTTTGTAATACCTAAGCAACATGTGCATATTAAATTTACAGTACTCCTATGCATGTTATTATGCTTGAATTTTTAAGTCTAACTTTTTATCTGCCTCTACTTAATAAGAGTTTTCCTTTTTTTTTTTTTTTTCCTATGGTGGATAGGGAAAAGATAAAAGATTTTTAAGAACATGTCTGAGAGAGAGGGAATTGAGGACTAATGTTTAGATTACTGAATATATCTGAAGGAAAAACATTGAAAAGGTTTTTGAGTTTTTTTTGAAACAGTACCTGTAATTCAAGCACTTCTCATTCTGTGCTTTTCTTGGAGGGATTTTGCAGGAATCACCTGTCTGTATTGCTGATGTCAGGTTATTTTTATTCCGTGGAAATAAGCAGAGGTGAGGCTGCAGTTTACATTTTCAATAATAAGGTGATCAAGTAACAGAGATTTCTTTCTTTATAGAGTCGACGGACTGTAGCACCGATTAAGAATGACACCCCTGCGAGAGATAACAGAGGTAAATGTATCTTTCCATTTCAAGGAACTGAAAATATGGGAAAATGTCACAGTATGGGAAGACATGCTGATCTCAAACTCTGTAGTAATTCTGCATTTCTAGTTCAGTATGTACCTATAAGAAATGTAAAGGACATAGCACATAATTCCTGGAATCATTCCTATGAATATTTAGAAATGGATTCTGTACAAATAGTATTTATAAGCAGGTGCCATATAAGCAATATAACGTTAAGAAAGTTGAGCTGAATGGGTTGAAGGTGCAAAAGTTTGAAGTTCATGAATTATGCTACATTAAATCATGTGTGACTTTTCCAAATTGAAGCATGCTCCATTTGCTTCAGCTTCACAGTGTTGTAACGTACACTAAGTGGTGCATTTAAAAGTTCACAAACTTTCAGTTTTCTAACAGTCCCTGCCTAAACATTCATTCAAAGACTACTTAAACCCTACGGGTTGTTTCTCAGTCTACAAACAATGGCACAAAGCTATGTGAAATGCTGAAATATCACAGGAGGGTGGGTGAATGAAATAATACGTATTAGCTGAATATAGGTGTGATGCATCTAGACTATAAGAAAGAATAGTAAATGCTTAGTAAGTGTTTACATTTTTCTCTCCACTGGTTAAGCTTAAAATGACTTCTATTGATGATGGTGATGGGATTCTTTCCAACATTATTGTTTAAATTAATGACTAGATTCCACTCCATCTGTTTAAACCTGAAAAACAAGCGGGTTTGTGTATCTTTATTTTTGTTACAAGTGTTCAGAATCTCTTCTGGAGAACCATTGAGTTCACTTTCTCCCTTCTGTCATTTGCCTCTGGAGGTGTAAACAAATTAGAAATTCATCAGGCCATTTTTTGCAAACTAATTTGATCTAAATTTGAGACATTTTATTGATGTGGTTTTCTTCTCACTTCCTGCCTTTTTATATATATATAATATGTAATATATATAATATTTTATATATATATATAAAATATATGTATATAAATATATATACACATATATTTACTTTAAACACTTTCTATTTTTGTTTTGAAAGTTTTTCTACTATTAGTATTGTATGATTACATCAAATATCCATACAAGTTGTCATTTACAGTAAATGATCTGTTTGGCATAGAATAAGCCCTGTAACTTGCATTTTAGTGGGAGCTGTACGTCTTACTATTCATACTCTACCTAAGAATTTGTTCTTTGTTGGTCTTGTAATTAAGCTTTTCTTAACATACGGTTTTGTTCAGTGTATTTAATTCATGCTGTAATCTAGATACCTTATCATATTTGGAATTGATTTGAGCATTTGTCTTGTCTATCCCATTTGATATTTTTTTCCATAGTTGTCTCCATATTGTAAACTGTACTGGCCTTTGTTTGGAATGTCATTCTTAAACTAATAATCAGAGCTATTACCTTCACCTTCATATTCCTGACAGACCTCTATAGTAATGTGTATAAGAAACTGGCCAGCTGAGGTGGAGCTGGTTGAAGCAACTCTCTGAAAAGCGACTTAAAACATTCACCTCTACCAATGAGGCCTGCAGGCTCACTGCTCCCGCAGAATTCACTGAGAACAGACATCTCTTTGCAGCTTTAGAAACTGGCGTCTTTATTACATATAAAATCAATGTATAAGTTTAGTTAGACATATCGACTGCATATATCCCCTGTAATACAGTGTCAGAAAGGTTTGTTTCTTCCACTTGTAGATTGTGCTGCACTTCTCTGCCTTTCATTTATATCCCTCTACTCCTCCAGAAGTTGTAGGTTCAATGGGCTGGAACCATCTTGTAATTGTTAGAGAACGTGAAACAGTGGGGCCTTGTTTCTAACTAAGTTTTGGGTATTATCACAGTATAAATAAAATTTCAGTACTTCAGACTGCAGTACAGCAGATTTGCAAGTACATATTTCATTTTGTGCGCTGACTCTGTATTAAAGTATTTAAAAACATGCATGTGTGGCATTGGTACTTAATCATTCAGTTCTTTTGGTATATAACATTAGGTAAAAAAGGCTACATACTGAATGTCTTTATTAATAGACTTTCCATATGTATGTTTCTTTCTCCTTCTAGTAAATTGCTGTTTCTTGAAATGGGTCTTGTTTTTATCTCATCATAACAAAGTATTTTGGAGTTGGATAAAAACAGGGAAAATGTTATTCTTTCATACCTAGATCAGCTTTGTGCTTTTCTTTGGCAGTGGTTGGTTCTGCACGTGCACGGCCTACTCAGCTTCCTGAACAGTCTTCCTCCTCACAACAGAATGGTAGTGTTTCAGATATATCTCCAGTTCAAGCTGCAAAAAAGGAATTTGGACCCCCTTGTATGTAAATCGTGTATCAAGGATTCATTCGTTCTGGGCATTACGTGTACATTCTCTTGGATTATGTTGTTGTCCATAAATGACAAATGGTCTATATATGCAGTTGTTTGTAGGCTTCCTTAAGAGGCTTTTTCAGAGTGCTGTGGCTAAACAAATGTTCAGTTTTGTCATAGTCATGCTAGCATGCTAGTTTGTGTTTCCTTTATCTTTTCTTTAACCATGGCTGCTCTTTTTTAATTTGCCTAGTTTTTCTTTGAATTCAGACCAAGAGATCACATGTATCTGTCCAAATATTTTTTGAGGGTCATTTTCCTTATATTTTTGGTTGTGTGATTATTGTCCTGTTACCATGATTTTTTCTAATTCAGTTATTTTATAAATTTTAGAAATTAAATTGTTGTAATTACTCTATACTAATACGGATCTGCTTGAAAAGTTAGTTTCTATAACTACATACATTCTAATTATTGCTGAATTAATATAGTTGAAATGTCATAGTGTAAATACTAAATTCATGCAATAAACTGAAAATATTTTTAAATTATATCATTTTCTTTAAGCACGTAGAAAGTCTAATTGTGTAAAAGAGGTTGAAAAATTGCAAGAGAAGCGTGAAAAAAGAAGGTTACAGCAGCAGGAACTTAGAGAAAAAAGAGCTCAGGTTGGTATTTTTAGCTTAGAGATGGAAAACGTATGTCAGCAAGAGAAGATGTATGCAAAGTTTTGTGCGTTTTTTCACTCTTCAGTAATTTTTCTGAACTGTTACAATCTTGAAATTAAATGTTTTCATCCTAGTATACAAGTTTGATAAATATTTTGGTGCATAGTTGTTTTGCTCTGATAGCTATTATTTTAGACATTTTTTCCCTTCTCTTTCTTGCTACAGAAGTAATTGCCTGTAATTTCTGAAATGTCTTGCCTTTCCGTAGTTATTAAAAAATCAAGTACTGGTGATAACTGTTTCTTAGGGAAGATACATTGATAAAATATAATCAAACCTGTGGCTTTTAGATAAGGTTGTTATTCTAAATGAGGTATTGCAACATTGTGATAAATTGTTCTTTCTGATCTTTGATGCTTAGTAGAAGAAGTATTTGAGACTCAGGTTTGAAGAATAATATTTTTTTCTTTAAACCTGTCTGTGCATTTTAAATTTAGCTTTGCATCATGTAGGCAACTTGGCAGTGAGTTGTTAGGAACTTTGGTGAGAGAAATGAAGTTGCTAATCCTGTGAGAAAATCTCTTAATGTTAAATGACTTTCTGTCACAGTAGTGAAAAAGCTTTAGCAAAGCTAGTAGCGTAATCTCGTTGGCAGGCCTGTGTATATGGGTTAGTCTCTCTGAAGAGGTACTACCAGTCCGCTAATTATGTAAGAATTACCGTGACCAAGTAAGGCAACTTTCTTCATGGCTTAATGATGTTTCTAAGCTGACCTAGAATGATGTATGTGGAATTCATATTCTCTAATTTTCAGTCATTTAAACAGATACAAAACATTACTGTGTCTTTGTGTGAGGAACAAATATTTTTTGTTTTACATATGAAAATTCTTTGACACGGTACTACACCTAAAATTTTATTTTTTTTCACTTCCAAGAAGACTGCCTTTGTATTTGAGTGTTAAGCTTCTGTATGAGAAAGTTCTATTTGTCTTGATGATCTTTATGCATCTCTGCTTTCTGTTGCTTTGTGTGTTCTGTTGTTGTTGTGAAATACAGCAATAATTAGGCAACCGCTGTCTTCAACCAGGGAAGAGCTTTAAATAGAGTTTGAAGAATATTAGGCAAATACTTTTTCCATAGGAAGCAATACTCCTTTCTGAATTTTAGAAGGAAACATTTCAGCAGTAATACATTTTGTATGGACTTACTGTAAGTAGTTTTTAGTTCACTGTAGTCAGAGTGAAAAACTTAAAAGTGCAGTGAACTTCTAATTACCAAGGCACAATTTTATCTGAGGTGAGGATTAACCATGTCACAGATGCAGAGGCATAAGCTGGCTCTATTTCAGCTGCTTATTAACCTCCATGCAGTATTTTGTGAAAGTGCTTATGCTATTTCTACAACCAGTGGTGGTCCAGAAGTAGTTTTTGCTACTTTGTGGGGAGCTGTGCAAACGTTAATAAGGTCTGAGCACCAGAGCTGGCTATGTATGGCATGACTAGGACGTCCTGAAATTGTGTAAAATCTGACAGTACTGGGGAGCATTGGCAGGAAAGGCATTTGAGCTAAGCTGATTCTCTGCAGAATCACTCACAATGAACTCAGTTGCTCTGATTTAGCAAGACTTGCAGGGGCTCCATGCATGGCCTCTTACGTGTCTATTCAGTATGTTACGTATGGTTCCAGGTCTAGGGATGGGAGGGCCTGTGAGCCTGGGTGTAGGATATCGTGTATTCTGGGGATCACTTCAGCTCTTCTTGGAACTTCGAGTGTTGGAAGTGTGTTTCCAAGGCATCTGAGTAACTGTAGGAATTAACTCAGGGCTAGTAGTAGGATCAACATTGTGCAGTTAACTTGGACCTAGCCGGTTGTGTTTAGAGCAGCTGGGATATTTGCACTGTATTCTGCAGTGTGTTTTGTAGTACCTGTATTAATAGAATCTATCCATTTGTCTGTTGAACTGCCTTATCTCAGATGAAGAAGAATTGCCTATCTAGTCTGTATGTTATTGCGCCATAGTTCAGGAGTATTTCTTTACTGTGAAGGTGCTCGCAAAAGGCAGTCATTTCTCTTTCTTGAGTAGACTTTTAAAGAGACCTCCGTTAAAGAGTGTTTTGTATTACATGCCAACCAAAAATATTACGTGGAAGGCATGTAATTGCTTTGCTTTGTGATCAGTTGGCCACATTATATAGGAAACAGATGTTAAACTTTCAATCAATTCATTTTTGATATTTTGGAGAAATATTAAAATCTCAGCTAATGTGTATTTTTTATAAGTTAATTTGGAAGATATTTAAAGGAATCCATTTCAGAAAAAAAAATATATATTGGAACTTGTGTTGCTTACTTTCCTAGGATGTTGATGCTACAAACCCAAATTATGAAATTATGTGCATGATAAGAGATTTCAGGGGAAGTTTGGATTATAGACCACTGACAACTGCAGATCCTGTAAGTACCTCAGGAGCTGTGAATTTTTTCATCCCTTTGTATTTCTGAGAAGTTTTTTAGTTTTTAAATGCTTGAATATACTTCAGTCTATAAATTTCAACAGTAAGTAGTTAAATGTATATTAGTATTCATTCTACCATGAGTTTATTTTTTCAGTAATTTGATGATATTGAAACTAGTGGGCATTGAAAGTCCTAAGATATGAAATTAATAATTCCTAATTATTTTATGTCATTTAAGTATATTCTGATTAAAAAATAATACCAGCAGGTATTAAGTAATCAGCCTCTGTATTCTAGATTTTCCTGGAAGTGATGTACACACAAAACCCTTAAGCTTCTCTGAAAAACCTAGTTGAGTATAAAGATTAATATTCAGTCTTTGAAGGTGGTGAGGGCCTTTGATTTGCAGAGAAGTCAGAAGAGCAGAATTCTCAAATGACATAGATTATCTCTGTGGAAATCAATGAGATTTTTTGATCAATCGATTTCCAGCAATTGTGTATCTACACTAATAAAACTGTATTTGCTTGTTATGTTCCAAGATATATCTGGTACTCTATAGGATCAGACCCCTAGCTACAGGGAGTTTTTTTTTTTTTTTTACTCTTCATGTATGGTTCTCCCTTTTGGGTTCTTGTTTATTGTGAAGATACAATGGGCTTTTGCAAGTTGAGGTGACTCACTGTCTTGTAAATTCCTCCTCATTTAACTGATCAGATAATTAATTGAAAAAATAGAGATAAAATATCATATAACTGAAATTAGGGTGTAATTCACTGAAAGATTCTTTTCTTTGTAGATTGATGAACACAGGATATGTGTTTGTGTACGAAAACGACCACTCAATAAAAAAGGTATGACTATAGAAGTTTTGGCAGGAATTTCTCTCTGAAAAGCTGCTTCTGATAATATTATTATTTGTATTAAGACATGTAGAAATACTGGTTATATATATGAGGATAGGTAATATGCATGAGGGAGCTAGAAAATTCATAGATTTATAGACAACCTGGGTAAAGGCTGGGTGAAAAGTAGTTTAATTTCACCATTTTATAGATGGGGAGCCAAGGCACAGAGAGACAGTGCAATTTTTTTGCAAGGTCATCGAAGATGTATTTAGTTAATCTGGGAATTAATTCACCTGGAATTTCCTGAGTAGTTTTACACTGCTTTAGGAACACCATTCTTTTTAAGCGTATTTTAACTATCCTTTAAATGATCTCCTGATCAGTGAGCGACCCAATAAAAACTTTCCACTCATTTTGTGCATATATATCTTTATAATTCCAAGTGATCTTGAGTCAAACATTGCAGGAACGATTTGGGTGCCTAAGCAGAGGTGTCTTATGACATGAGATGTACCCAAGGATGTCCAAGACATCCTCACAGGGCTGGTGGATTACAGACAAACTGGAGACTTGTATCTCCTAAGTTGCAGCTCAGGGCAGGACAAGTTACCCTAGGGCATATAAAATGGCACTAAGCAACTATTTTTAGGTACTGCTATCAGTCCCTAGTAGCTTGTTTATATATATAGGAGTATTGTTACAATGTTTTTCTTACTGTCTGCTTGCCAGACTGGAGTTTATATTCCAAAAAAAAAAAAAAAACATTTAGGTTTTCAACTCTTATTAAATCCCAGTTTTCCCATGAGGTTCTTTACTTTCAGTGGGAAATTAGAAAATGCACTTACTTCTGAATTGGAACCTGTCTGAATTCAGCACTAAAGTAAGCTGATTTTCACTTTTAAAGATGTTTCTTTCCCCCTCTTTTTGTTATATTTTGCTTAGCTGAAGGGCTCAAAGAGCATCGCTCTGACTCTGAAACAACATAGGATGCATTTATTGTTCTTGTGCTGTCAAAAGTACACACTGGGGGATACGTCAGCAAGCATATCCAAGGGGATATGGGAGGATTGTATGGGAAAGGGAAAAGATAAATTGATGTCAGCGTGTAGTTAGTTTTCTTTTCTCTTACTTTTTCCCTCCATGTTGTTTCTTTCCTGACTCTTTTTTTCTTATACTCTGTATTTCTCCTGCCCTTTTTCTTTTATTGACCTGAAAAGAATGAATAATCTCAAAATTTGGTTAATGGAAACAATTGCGTATAACCTATGTAATAAGGGTGTTCAACGCAGATCCTGTAGTAGCTCAATATCCATTTTAGCATTATAGGTTATCTTTAATAAAATAGGGCTTAGAGATCCACTACATCTAGTGGGAAGGCCACTTCTTATCTGCACTGAAGTTAAGTGAAATTACAGTAAGTGACAGTAAGCTGTCATGAGGCATGAGTTTAGGATTCAGAAGTGGGTTTTGGTTCTGTGCAAGTTGCATATCTTAGGTATTGGTGATTTGGAGCGTATTATGAAAATAGTTCTAAGGAGTTTGTAGAAAGATGAGTGTCCCAGTGAAAAATGAGGTTGGCACTAAAGTTACTTGGCATTTTTAAGAATAAACTTTATTAAAATGGAATTAATGAAATAGTCTGTGCTGGGGAGGAACCATAGAGATAATCTAGTACCCATATAACATGTCTTTTGAAAACATACACTTAAATTGTGAAAGTTCATGAGAAACTATTTCTCATGCCACATGTTAAAATTAAAGAATAATAAAGAATTAAAGCTATCAGTGTTTAATCCCCTGAAGAGGGAGAAATACATATATGTTGTTTCCTTTATTATTACAACAATAACATATGTCAGAAACATTATTTTTCCCTTTACATGTTCTGTATTTTGGAGGAATGTGAGATGTTCAAATCATCTAATAGAAATCAGGTGTACAAATCAATTTTTGTCAGTCTTGCAAACACAAAATCATCACTGAAGTCTTTAAGTGTTATCAGCAGCAGTTGTTGATTGAAAAGTGCATGGTGGGTTCAGAGACATTATTCCAAATTTTCATCCGCAAGGAACACAAGTTGCCATAACAAATAGCTGGAAGCAGGTAAATGTCTTATTCCAAGCAATCATTCAAGAAAAAACAGCTTTTGACTGCTTTAACTAAAAAGCTTTTTCTTCAAAGAGTTGACCTTCATATATCTTTTTTCACTACTGTTCTGTATTTTTTCTCTATGTTTACTGCAGAATAATTACATTTTATTTTATTGCAGTACATTTGAAATTTGATTATATAGTGACATGAATGCATACTTGTGCTGGTGTGTGATGTCATGCAATAGTAACCATGGTACTGTTTGATCAGTATGCTAACTGATGATGGATACAATTTCCATCTGATTTTATAAAGCCACGTCAAATTCTGGAATTGTATGCCTTAAGAAATTTTACATAGAAATGCAAGTAGGACACATTAGTGGTCTTGACCGTATGTACAAAGGGTCTTTATTTTTGTGCATATCATGGATCAGTGGGTTCTCTTGTGTTTTGCTGACTCGTATCTCATACAATTAGCCATAAATTGTAGTGCTGTGTAGTAATTATAACCTGGGAACTCAGTATTGAAATCGCATCTAGATGGCTTTTGTTCATTCCCAGGGATACGAAGCATCATTAGTTTTTTTTCCAGCTTTTTCTGCTTACAAGACAATTTTTAGAAAGCATTTTACTCTGAAGAAATTCTATATTAAAGACTTACAATTTTGATTCCAGTAGTAATCTACAAAGATAAATCTCTATGTAGAATACAGGCAAAATTTTTCTTTTTGAAAGCTTTGAACATTAGACTATAATTTTAAGGATTTAGGTAAGATAAAAGGAAAAATTTGTAGAATAAAAAATTTCTCATGAGGATGTTAATTTCTTGTGTTTTTAAGTTGGATGGTCCAAGTAGCAGTAAACTATAGGGTCCAGTGCCTCCAGTAGAGGAGTTATTTGTCAAAACTCAAAGCATATGGTGGTCTATAGAACAGTACGTGAACCACAGGAAAAACCTCAAATCCATTATAGAATCCATTGTATCTTATTATAGAGTATGTAACAAGCTATAATGGTAGTACTGTAATTAGTGATCTTCGTTTTTGTAATCAACTTTGGAGTACTTCTCTCTAATCTCAAACCATTGGTAGAATGATTAGGACTTTCAAAATAAAATCTCTTATATAGCGGATTGCTATCTAGGTATCAGAAGCCCAGGTCCATTGCAATGTTGTTACTTGGAGGAGCTGTGTTATCTTAGATGTTATAAGAATGTAAACAATGACAAAATATAAAAAATGATGTGTTGCTAGTTAAATATATATTTTTTATATATATATTTCACTTATTTTATAGAAACTTTAATGAAAGACCTTGATGTAATAACAATTCCTAGTAAAGATGTTGTGATGGTACATGAACCAAAACAAAAGGTGGATTTAACAAGGTACCTAGAAAACCAAACTTTTCGTTTTGATTATGCCTTTGATGACACGGCTCCTAATGAAATGGTTTACAGGTATGTGTATATAATTTTTTTTGTGAACCTTTTTTCTCATTTATCTCCCTGTCAATAACTGTGGGCTTACCTTGGTCATGGACTTTACTCCTGTTCTCTGTGTAACCAGATAATATATTGGTGCACCCATACTTTTGCCTGTGTATTTTTGATTTAACTGTATTTATACTGGATTTTTCATCTGCATCTTCATCTCCACTTGCATTGACCATGCAGGTCTCAATCCAAGCCCTGCCTTTCCAGACTCTAGCATATATTGTTTGCCTTCTCAACTACTGAATTTTTGAATAGCTTCATTGGCTCTCCATTTTACTCAGGGTTATTGAGTTATTAATTTGTATCCATGCAGCACCTGAGGCACTAATTACTGTTTCTGATCTTCTAGAAACTTAGAATGAAAGGACAGTCTGAGCCTCAAAGAGCTTGCAATTTGAATATAAGCTAGGGAGAACCGATGGAAACAAATCAGAAGAGGGTGGGGAAAAAGTACAGAGAGGGGCGGCTGTGTTTACTGTGTAGCATATCACTGAGATACTTGAGCTGGTTTGGCTGTTGGAAACAATCTAGCTGATGTAACACAGAGGTACAGGGAAGGTAACTGATCTTGCTCAAAAAGCTATATCTTTCTGATTTAAAGAAACAACAACAAAGACAGCCCCAAGGTATTTGGATCTCCATTTTCTCCTTTATTATTCTGTTTCATTCCCGCAGTTGGCACAGACTAATGCACACAGTGCTTTCAAAGTAGTCCGCCAAGTATTGAGTTAACTTGTTTAGAACTAGCTCTTTATCTGTGTGCTACAAGTCAGTAAATAGATAACAATAACGGGGAAGTATAAGACAGAATTATAATCTTGGTACACAGTTTACATGCTGTGATGTTTTTTGTGAGGAATATTGACTGAGAAAGGAATTTGATGGAAGATAACTTTCCTTATGTTTGGGAAGTGCTTCCCATAACCTTAAAGAGGAATGGAAGAGAAACTTTTTTTTTTTTTTTTTTAAATCCAACAGCTAGGAAGTGAAAGTCGATGTTGTGTCCTGATAGTTGCTGGATGCTATCGTTCTGTCTGTGGATAAGAGACAATGCATAGTGAAAGAATTATAAAAAGTCCTTGAAAATGAAAACTGGTATCTTATGCTTAATATAATTAGGAGGGGGAAGATAGCAAAAGAAAACTCTGTTTAGCCTGTTAGTTTAGAAGTCTTTCGTAAGTGTAAACTTCAGCAAAATTATGCCCTTGGAGATTTCTTTCTTTAATGTTTGTCTACTGCTAGCATCTTTTCTTTCCCAATGCAGAAAATTTGTGGGAGAGCCAGCTAGCTGGCGATGTGTGCCTTTTGGAGTAGTTTTCTTCCTGCTTAACAACCAATCTTTTTAATCTCCATCCTTCTTATTATTCCTCATTTATATTTGCAAACATAGTGATTAACTGTGAAAGGTGTTTTTTGGCATACAAGTTTATTATAATTTTGGATTGAGTTTCTTCTGGATGATTTTTTTTGATTGCATAATAAGTTAGTGGTAATACAGGAAAATATTGAAAGATGCTTGTATTCACACTGAAAGAGTAAATCTCAAGTCTGTGTAGTAGTACAGGCTTCTTTCTTCTCCCATATATGACACAATGATGATTTTTAAATGAAGGATAATCCATTTCAAGTCCTCCTGTACTAGAAGGATTAAGAGCAAGATAGGTACCATAGTACACTCTCACCAGAATTTCAGGGTCACAGTGAAAAAAATTGTGTGAGAAGTTATTTCAGTTTTCTTCAGCGTGCTAAAATGCTGTTCCTCAGTTTGGCAGGGAGAAATGTTCTGCCACCCCCCCCTTTTTTTCATTCCTTTTTTTTTTTTCTTAAGCTATGTTGTAAGTATATCTGAATCCATGAGCCACAACAGTGAGTTGCAAGTTTTCTTTAGTATTAAAAAAACAAATACCAGTTTGAACTGATATATCTTTTGAATTTGAAAGTGAACCACAATTTATATTTCTGAAAGATCAATATTATAATTTCCTTAGTAGAAGGAAAGTTGGAATGTTTTGATTTGGTACCATTTGGAGTTCTATAATGCCCTATCAAACCTTTTATAGGTATACTTGTATTTTGCCTTATTTTAAATAGATATAATTAAGTCCCTGTGTTATAAACCAGCAAAATATCTCTGTTTAATTGGGTTCAAAGGGATTTAATGGCATGTGCTTCTCTAAGTGAATAGATTGCTTGAAATTTATTTTTTAAATATAAAAAGAACCAGTAGATATTTATGGAGAAATATCCTCTTGAGGAAAAGGAAATTAAAAAAAAAAAAAGGAAATAAATATTTGGAAGGGGGAAAAAAAGGGAAATACTCTGGCTGATCAGGAAGTATATGGTACATTTTTCATGAAAATTGATGATTCAGTTAAACTTACATTTTGCGTAAGCCTTGGTAGCTTAGTGGCCCAGTGTTTCCCATAGTATACCTGTAAGTGATCTTGTGTTTATTCTAAAGTGGAATGAAACGAAGTTGTAACACCTCAGTTCTTTTCTAAACAATCATTCTTGTTTCTGTCATTAAACATATATTGCATGTAAACATCTGGAGGAGGTTTAAAAGGGATTGTTGACGCATCCTCCATTGAGGTTATCCTTTGCTTTTGGAGATTGTAATGAAATAGTGGTGATAAGCAGCTGGAGCAGGAGCAATAGGTGTACATCTTTTTTTAAGTATAAGTTTAATACAAAATTTTACTCCGGGATTTTCTAACACATCAAATAATCCTTCAGGAGTCACTGTATTTTCCCTTTCTTAGGAGCTGGGGTATATATTTTCTTGAGCGTTTTCTCAGTGTGTGTACGTTCTCAAAGTATTAAGAAGTGTGCTGCTGTTTTGGCCAATTACTTCCTCGAGTAAGTCTTGGAAGCTGAGTTGAAAAGTAGAAGAATTTCTGTGTTAGCAAAACCTAAGCTTTTTTCTATCCTACTGTCCTACTTCTGTGTCTTTTAATGCTATGTTTAGGTGGCTGCAAACTCCATGTAGTTAGCAGTGCTATGTTGCATCATTAAAGCAAGGATTTTTTTTTCTCTGGGTTTAACAGATAATAATGTTGTTTTAAAATAAATGGGGCGATTTTGTAGCTTTTTTTTGGTGTTTTAGGGTATTTTAATGGTTTGGAACAAATAGCTTCTAGTTCAGGAAGTAATTGGGAGATGTTCTGTGGGCTCTCAAAGTACAGAACGAGTTTTGTCACTTACGGCCTTAAAATGTACAGGGGCCTTCTGGCAGTGGCATCTTAAAGCTTCTTACGTACTGGGTTTTTTTTGCATTTAAGGTTTACAGCGCGACCATTAGTAGAGACGATATTTGAAAGGGGAATGGCCACATGTTTTGCATATGGGCAAACAGGCAGCGGAAAAACCCATGTAAGTTTTTCTTCTACACATCAACAGCACATTTCTTTTTATGTATAATATACACTTAACTAGATGACTTGTAATAAGTAACAAATATATAAGTTACAATTCTGTGTATTTTTGGTGTTTTTTGTTTTTTAATTTAGACTATGGGTGGTGACTTTTCAGGAAAGAACCAAGATTGTTCTAAAGGAATATATGCACTTGCAGGTGAGTGACTATGATTTTCAGCTTTTTGCAAATTAGCTGGAGTCAATAAGTTTTCTGCTTCCTGTTGTATAAATACAAGGCCTTCATATGTTGCATTGCAGGTGCTTTGGTAGCATCAAAAGTAGTTCTTAAATGCAAAGTCTTTATTCTGGTATATGTAGATTACTTAGAAAGTATAAGAAGTGTAACTGATGAATAAGGGAGTTTACAATTTTAGGGTCTTCTGTATCTTGTAATATATTCAGTTTTAACTGCAGTGTTTTAGACTTGGTTGACTGACCCTACCAGCTTTACCTGCAAAATATGAAGGATGCTGTAAAATAGGGTATTATGCATTAATGAGCCTTTACTAAGTGAAAATACATAACTGATTTCTTTGTATGTTGGAAATGTATTCACAGCTCGAGATGTGTTTTTAATGCTAAAGAAGCCAAATTATAAGAAGTTAGAACTTCAAGTATATGCAACATTTTTTGAGATCTATAGTGGTAAGGTAAGTACTTGACCTTTTTTTGAGGAAGGGGAAATTTCTCTTTTGCAAAGAAGGGTTGTAAGCACGTTGTATAAAAGCATTTTCTTTCTGTGCTTTCCATTCAGGTATTTGGATGGAATGCTTTACGTGTTTTGATATGGGATTTGAAATAAAAGGAGTTAAAGCTCCTTTGCTTTAACTGTTCCGTTTCTTTTTCCCCCTCCTCCCTAAGGTTTTTGACTTGTTGAACAGGAAGACAAAATTAAGAGTGTTAGAAGATGGTAAACAGCAAGTTCAGGTGGTGGGATTACAGGAACGGGAAGTCAAATGTGTTGAAGATGTTTTGAAGCTTATTGAAATAGGCAACAGCTGCAGGTATCTCCCATGCCTTCCACCAGTTTTTCATTGTAAATCAGAGAGTCAGAACATCTCTTTCAAATTTTTTGTGTTTCTTTATAGTGATGGCATTTTAATATGCAGGGGGTTTTTGATGATGTTGGCTGGAAGTAAGGAATCTGCTTGCCTTTTAAATACAGATAGTTCAGAGTTGCTCTGCCTCCTCCTAGAGAGAAATAAGAGCTGATTTTTCTGCAGTGTATGAACTCCATGCATTTATGTAACCAGCTTACGGACCTAACTTCACATCATTAATAATCTGGAATTCTGCCAGATTCTTAGTTCTAAAAGGCAGCATGCCTTGGTATATAGCGGCAGAGGTTAAGTGTAATATTTTTACTTTTTGTTAAAACCTAACTTCATTGTTTTTAAAATTTGGTCTTTCACATAGACTGCTGCCTTCTCAGATAAAAATGCAGTCAGCAGTTTACATGTGAACTGTCTGATAGCCTGAAATATTTGAAGATCTGATTATTCTTGCTTTTAAGAGAAAGGTAAAACACTATTAATCTTCCATTTCAGTTTGAAGAGATGGAAAAATAGGTATAATTGTGCTATGTGCATCATATTATTGCAGTACATATCTGTAGTGTTCAGAAGTATGTTAGACAGACTGTCAACACATATAAGAATATAGAGGACTTTGCCCTGGAAAAAGTAACGTTCTAAGGGTAGCGTATTTAACGCGTATGGTCCTTCACGTCTTCCAAGTAGTATTCATATGTCCTTCCCTTCTTTCCTTTTATTTAAAGGACATCTGGTCAAACATCTGCAAATGCGCACTCATCTCGAAGCCATGCAGTGTTTCAGATTATTCTCAGAAGGAAAGGGAAATTGCATGGTAAATTTTCTCTGATTGATTTGGCTGGGAATGAGAGAGGAGCAGATACTTCCAGTGCAGACAGGCAGACACGACTGGAAGGTGCTGAAATTAACAAGAGCCTTTTAGCACTCAAGGTAACTGAAATGTTTTGATTTGTCTCTGAGTAGGTGGAAGCCTTCTTCATATAATAGCAATGACTATTAAAATGAGTGTTTTCACAGGCATTGCTTGTCTGCATTGTCTACTGATGTGGCAGGTAAAGTAACATATTGATTTTCCTCTAAATGCCTGGAAGTACACTTCGTAATTGCCTAGTAGAAACATTGCAGAAACATTGTGCTGTCAACTTTCATGTAGCTTAAAAACACACACACACATGCGTGCACGTGCGCGCACACACAGTAATTGATATGAAGACTTTCCTGTTATATGCCTATAATGGGAGGAGAGATGACTGACTTTGTTACTCAAGGTCTGAAATACTAACTGGAACTATTCTTATTGATCTCAATATATTGGGTTTTTTAAAACAGATTAAAATAAAATTTACCTGTACAGCATGTTTGTTTACCACTGTCTCTCAGTATTTTCTAAATAATTCACTAAAGAAGAAAACAACACAATATATCCAGAAAGAACGGACAAACAGATTAAAATAACCCTTGACAGTTGGAATCCATTTCTTACTACTGTGTATAGCAAATCATCTTACCTGATACAGTCGCTTCACAGGTTTTCATACGTTAATCCATACATTAATCTCATACATGAATTTGATAACAAGAGAGTTAGTTAACAAATATTATTTCAATATTCAAATACTTTTTTGTCTTGTGTTCTATAATGTTCTAAAGAGATCCAGTCTAAATAAGGCAAGTCATTTTTGGTCTCAACTGTAGAAACAATTTTCAATGTCCCAAAATTTCTCCTTGTTGTTGCTGAGCTTTGCTTAGGTTAACTTCTCGCTGCGCTAGTGTTGTGATTTTGTATAAAGAATCTAAACCCCAAATCATTATGCCTACTCGTTTATACCCAACATAAACTTGGGAGAAGACTTGTATCTGCCTGTAACTGGATCTCACAAAACACCACAAAATTGTAACGTATCATTACAGAATTTTATGGCTTGTTGAAAAATTGGTAGCAACAATTCCAAAACTGCAGTTTGTTTTGCTTTAGCATCAAAATAAGTAATGCAGGCAATATTTTTGAATCTCTCAATTATTTTCAAATGTGATTGAATAAAACTGTTTTGGTTTTGCTTTGTTAATTTGCTTGCAGCTTTTGTACTGCCTAGTGCCTTTGATACAATACCCATACAACATATATAGTTAATTTTAATATAACTTATCTTTTTGATAATAGTGAAAAGTTCTGCTGCTGCCATACTGGTGGTTGTGATCTAAATTATATTAATTATGTGGGGAAGGGGAAATAAAAATAAGTTGAGGTCTTCCAGAGTTCTAAACAGCAGTACAATAACACATATCTCTTTCTTAATGAAATATCAATTCTTCATTTTTCATTTATCTCCAGACACATTATGCAGCTTCTCCATTTGTAGTCAAGATCCTTGAAGTTATTAATTATCAAGTTCAAATTAAGTTAGTATGTTCTGAAGGGTGGTCTTTGGTGCTAACACAAGATTTGCTATTGGCATGCTGATAACAGTCCCTATGTTAAATGTTTTAACCCCTTCATATTTTTGGAATAAGAAGTTAATTCTGTAATGTCTCTACATGGAAGCAGTGTGGTCGTTTTATTCCTGGTTTTCTGAGCTGCGATGAAGAGCAAAAACGGTTAAAAACTCCATTAATTTAGAAGCTGGCAGTGCCCTCCTATAATCCTCTTAAGCAAACAATACAATTCTAATTTTTCAAAAGTGAGCAAACTAAAAATCGTTACAGTAAATTAAAATATTTTAATTAAATTTGTTGGTTGCCATATCAGTAATTAAATATATACATTTGTTACTGTTTTTAGTTTGTGATGTCACTTCTTGAAAATCTGTTGCCCCTTTCCTGTCTAGTCTGCTTTTCTCCGTAAGTAAGTATAGTAGCAGCATACCAGTGAATTCAAAAATTTCAAGGAATGCACTGCCTTGCTCACCTTTGAGTCCTTTTTAGCATTTGCATGTGAAATTCACATTCAACAAGCTTCAGTCTTTCTGTTTGTCTGAGCTGTGTCCATTCTATAAAGTTCAGCTAGTGAATTTTTAAATGATCCCTTGAGTTTAAGCCTACTTGCCCTTGTATTTGTTCTCTATCATTTCAGTTTCACTCTTGAGCCCTTTTTAGTTCTGTTTTATGCTGTTTCACAATTGCAGTGCTTTCTTGGATTATCAGCCTGTAGTTCCTAGCCTGGCTCTTGAAAGAAGCTGTTTCTAGGAAATTTCAAAAGGCCACAAGGATACGGCTGCAACTGGAGGAGCAGTTGAACTGTTTTAGAACTATATATGTAACACCGAAGCACTCCACTAAAAGTCCTACTAAAATAAAAGCTAATCTGAACAGCTCTTGATGTATAGTTGTAAAAAGTTTGACGAAACTCTGTAAGTAGACTTGTGTTAAAACTGTACCAAGGAAACCATACATCAGAAGAGATGCCTGGACAGAAAGTATTAAGGCAAAGCCAGAAACAGGAATTAATGACCAAAATATGACAGTAACAACAACAACAAAAGAGAAATTTAAATTTAAACTTGTTTGTGTATAAGAAGTAATTTTTTTAGCTGACAAGAGATGTCTTAGTGGGTAGAAGTGATGTTTAGATTAATATGATCTTAGTTTGCACTGTTGTACTTAGCTGCTCTATACGAATTTCATAATGTTTACTTCTGTACAGTATTTCTCCCTGGAACTCTCCAACCAGTTGCAAATATTAGTTTAGCCTCATACCCTTCTTGTGAGTGCAAGAGGAGGCATCATCCCTACTTTTCACATGAGCAATATCTTAAAACAGGGAATGACTTATGTTTTCAAGCGTCTTCTGACTTTGAGTATATGAATATGCAGCTATACTAACTACATTTTTGAGCTGTGGCAGCTTTTAGAAAGTTTAGGCATCAGTGTTTTCTTCTGAGCTGTAAAGAAAGTCAGTGGGAGACCCAGCAAGCAAATCTACTGCTTTTAATTGATATTTTTAACATGTCTCACTGACCACGCTTCTTCTGTTGGTGGAGGCTGTACATCATTCAGGCTTTTGCAGCTGATAATCAGAAATTATTGTTAGCCTGGAGGTTTAGTATCAACACTGAATTTGTTGTTGTTGTTGTTAGATACAATAAGCATAAACATTTTGATGAGATTCAGACAGTTTTTGGTCTACTAAATCTCGTACGGGTTCCTAGTTTTGCACTGAACTTAATGAGATACAGAAGCCTAACACTTCCTGAATCCAAGTTTTAGTGGTAAATTTGAGCGATATCTTAAGGACAACAAGATAGCCAGGGCTTATATTTTCTGAATTTGGGTTGCATTTGTATTATTTATTTTTTCATTGTAATGAGGTGAATAACTACAAACCCATTTTTTTTTTTCAGGAGTGCATTAGAGCCTTAGGCCGAAATAAACCTCATACACCATTCAGAGCAAGTAAACTTACTCAGGTGCTAAGAGATTCATTCATAGGAGAGAACTCCCGTACCTGTATGGTAAGTTTGCTTAGTTAAATGTATATTTTAGTAACATTTATAAAGAGAAAAAAGGCTAGGAATTTAGGCTCTTAGGCTTCGAATTGTCTGCTTGCTCTTGGCAACATGGTAGGCTTCAGTTTATCCATTGATTGACATTGTATTTGGAGTAAGTCTTACAGCAGAAACATTCCAGATAACTTGCTCCTCTTTTATTCTTTTTATTGGCCTGTCTTATTGTTTGTTCTAGTGGCTGCTTGAGGGCTGTTTGTTTTTTGTTTTTTGGTTTTTTTTTTGAAAGATATCTTAATTATATTAGAGTTTTGGCTGTTGAATCAGAGTTTTGGGAAAGGCTGTGTAAACTGGAAGTATACTGGTGAGGGTATGATCTTTAAATGACAGTGGCAAATTTAGAGTTGGTAGCAAAGACACCAGAATATGCTAAAGGCTACTAAGGTGAGGAGTAGTTGGAACAGATGGGATGAATAGTTGTGTATTGTATAAATGTGTATTTGCATCCGTCTGAAAAGCGAAATTCTTCTGTCAGATGGCGGAAAGGACCTATAAAAGCGCTAGTTTTCAAGTGGTTTTATTTGTACATTTCTTAACATTTCTCCTTATGGAAATGCAAAATCTCTGTAGCGAACAGCATCCGTTGGACTTGTTTGCGTTTGTTACCTTTTACAAATTCCTTGGAATTAGTCTAGGAGCCACAGAAGTCTGTAGACCACAGCTTGAAAACCACTGGGTTAGGGCAGCCTAATCTTCTGTTTAGCTGTTAAGTATAGTCCTTATTTGAAAATGATGGTAAAATTGCATTTTTGATTAATCTTTTATTCTCCTTTAGTACTGTGGTTGGTGGTCCTTCAGTTTCCTCATGAAAATGTAGGATTGTTTTCTTCCCATTGAGATAAAACTTTACAAATGCTGTTGTGGATCAAAGAGCTAAACTGTGCGTCTCTGGCAGATGGATCCATGCTACTGAAAAAGATGTGGAGAGTTAGCCTGTCTGGAATTGCTCTTTGTAAATACAAGTATCAACACTTGTATTCATAATTTATGTGAATAATTTATAAAGTTCTCACCATCACCCGTTCTAATAAAATGTCTCTGGTTTTGTGAAGCTTTTTTATTTAATTATTCCTCTTCTTAGTTGTCACAACTGTCTTAGTTGTCCTTGGTTGTTTAAATGCACTTAAGAGTGCCATCAAGAATAATCCATGATAAGTTATCCTGGTGTTTAGTTCCAAATAAGGCTTTTTTTTCCTTTATTGTACATTTAATATAGTACTGAATTAAGGAAGAAAGATCCCTTCTGAAAGTGAGTGGAAATATGCCTGAATTATTCTTAATTTTTTCACTCACATGACTACAATCACTTTACAAGAATAAGAAAATCCTCTCATTTTGAGGCGTTACTTTCAGGCTCGTTCTTCCTATTATTTTTTTCATGCAGTTTCTCAGTAATAGGAGCATTTGTGGTATTCTGCTTTTAGTGGGTAAATTCAATTTTTATCAATAATTTTGTTAGTGAAGTTTTTTCTCAAGATACTGATTTGGAGAAAAAGACTCATACAATTACGGTTTACACTGAGTTATGGTTGAAAGACAGGAAGAAGGAAAGGATGGAAAGAAAAGGAGGGAGGGAAGGAAAGAAAAGAAGGCCACTATACATTTGTATGATTACTTAAATTGAGTTCTCACATTTGTAGCACTTGTGCCTGCAATAGCTGGATGCAGAAAGAAGCTCCCTGTCTAGAGATGTGCCTGGTTTCTGAGCAGTATATATTGAACTGAGGGAAGGGCAGGAGAGACCTTCGACGAGATTTATCTCCAGTCCTCTCTGGTTCCCTGGAAAGAGGGGAAGGAGTTCTGCCCTCTGGCGCTCATGTGCTGGGAGCGGTGGATCCTGATCATTATTAGGAGCTTCATCTGTCTTCTGGGTCTTCCTTTTGCCCCTTTTATCAAGGCAATTTATTTGGCCTTCCATTGTGGTAGTTACAGTTGTCTCTTTGTCAGGGTGTGCCTGGCTTTTAGGCATGTTCGTGTTTAGGTTTTATATAATATGCTGGCAAAATGTGAAGAATGTGCAATGCAAGAAAATGGCAAACCTTTATGGCTTATAATTGCTAGAGCTGAGTAGTATTTCGTTGAATTAAAAGAGTATTTATCCTGCAGGTGCTTAATTGCAGCAGAGCCATTTAATTAACTGTGATGTTTGGAACTTCTAAAAAAGGTTGCAAACTAGTTTAATAATTAGTTTCATTGCAGATTTCTACAGTTTGCTGCAGAGATCACTGCTATATTGTCTAGAATAGTATCTGTTTTATAAGAGGTGAATTACAGCATGGAGGAACTTTTCAGGTACATTACTGTTACGACTGTTAAAAGGTAGCATGTAGATAATGGTAGTGTTTCCTCCAAATATTTTAGCCTATTACAGGCAACATAAAGAGATTGCCGCATAGAAATATTACTCAATTAGAGAATATTGTTTATTCAACAAGTAGATAATTCATTGAAATTGGACCCCTTTTAAGATGCTGCAGTCCACTAGCAGTGGGAAAACATTTATTATAAAGGGATTCCTTAGCAGTAGGAAGCTCTGATACAGTGTTCTAATGTGCTGTTAGAAAGATATTTTGCAAATAGGTTTTTCAATACAGAAAGCATATAAAATGATGTATTAAGAACTTGTTGTGCATTTAACTTTCTAACAGATTCTTGAAGTGTGCTGGTATAAAATATCTTTTGGGTGTTTTTCACTTGCTTTCTGACATAAAAATCTTTTAAGTGGAATGTTTCAGTCAAAAACATTCTTTTGTAATTGCTACACTTAATTCTTACCTGATTTTTTGCCTTTTATAGTTGACTGACTTTCTGTTACAATTTTAAAAGTTGCATCTTTGGGGATGGAGTGTTCGCCTCTGCACGTAAGATTAAAATAAGGTTAAGGGAGAAATTAAATTTTTGAAAATAACTTCCATGTGGACAGTTAGGAATAGGATCTGTTTCATTCTAAAAAGCTCCAGAGACATTCAATCAGCATAAATACCATGTTTTGGATTTTCTTATCTGTTGCAATTTCTCTAAAGCTCCTGTCCTTAAATAGTTTCAAGGACAATTTTGGTTGTTCTAAAGAATTACGTAATAGGTAGTCACGCCATGAAATTTGGAAATTCACTGTAGTATGAATTATATCTTTTTCTTTTTTCACTAATGTATCGTCAGCTGAAATCTGCAAGGTAGCTACATAAAATAGTTTTTTTTATTTTTAAATAGTACCATACTGTTGACCTGCTGCATTGGTTGCAGTTTCAGACCCCTCAGTCCTCCAGGCTGGGAGTTGGAACTTGGAGACTTCCGTGTCCCAAAAGGGACAGTGTTCCCACTATGTTGGCTAATAAGCAATATAGGCACATTCAGATTAAAAAGCATGGAAAGCGTTGGTCTTAAAGACACTCTTGACCATAAGTGGTGCTGCTTTTTCCATCCTTCTCATTTGGAATTTTGAATTAGGACACGAGCCAAGGAGAGGTTGCAGGTCTCCTGTCCGTTTTGTCTGTGGGTTGTTGGGGCACAAGGGCATGTGTTTTAGTAGACATTGCTATTCAACAGACTAAGTCGTGTGCACAGGGTTCTTAACGCCCTTGAGGAGGTATCCATGCAGCAGACAACACACTGAATGTCATTTTCCTATAGCAACTGTTCCTTATGTGCTTGGAGAAGTTGGAAAACCGCCCTGATGTTATGACAGTTGCCATGTGTCGTGTACTTTGAACATTAAACCGATGGAAGAGATTCATGAGATGCACCTTTCACATAACAGTGACTCTGGAAGGATTTTAGGAACGTGTAGATTTTGTTGAAATCTTTATAAAGAAACATGCAATCAGATGATCATTTTAAATCTATATTTCTTCTTGTTTTCATTAGTAATTGGTGCCTACCGGTATTAGAGGTTTAAACTTAGTATATGTGGTAGCAGGCTCTTGAGACTTTCTAACCCCCTCCCACCCCATATTTTTCCTTTCTCCCCAGTAGGAGAAATTCTTCTCAGGATGACTACCTCTGCTCTTGTACAGTAATGTCAGCAGCAGGATGAAACAGAAGACCAGGATTATCTAATCTCCGTCAGTTTCAATCTCGTGATGCTGTGCAGCCAGAAAAAAATGTTAGTGTGTAGGATCATAGAGGTGGTTGTCCTGGGTAGTGCCTTTATGGCTCTTCTGAAGGGAGCACAGATGAAAAAATTGGACTACTGAGAGAAGCTAGGACAAATAATGATGCCACTGTTACCTGATCACAGTTGTTTTTTTTGCTGAATGCTGAAAAGAAGGTGAGATCTTCAGGGATTTTATTTAACTGGAAAAGGAAAGACTGATAGACTCCAGATATGTTTAATATTTAGTTACCTATCAAGTATTTTTTACAGATAATTTCCAGTTCAGGAGAAAAAGTCTTTGTTCAGGAAAATACTTAAACACATGCTTAACTTTAATGTTCGTAAGTACTGTTTTGGACTGTGGCCAAAGTAGATCTCTTAAATCAGCATGAAGTATGCTTGAATGGAGAAGAGCTTTCAAAGATTGTTTCCAGGATCTATTAGAATTATTTTCTACTGAGTTGCATATTTCCCTTTTTGAGGGGTCTTATTTTTTCAATTAGAGTTTGGCACTTACAAAGTATGTTACCAAGGCTGTCAGATGGGGGAAATTGACTGAAGTTTCCCTCCATTCTTGATACTTTGGGTGTGGTTAAAAAAATTAAACTGAAGCTTTGACTTGACATATCTCTTCTTGAGATGTCATTGTAGTAGAACATCTGTAGAAGATCTCATATGAAATTGGAGATAAATTCATCTACCCGTTCATCTCTACAAAATGAGTTATTAACTTGTGGCTTGTTTTCTCCAGATTGCTACAATTTCTCCAGGAATGGCATCGTGTGAAAACACTCTAAATACATTGAGATACGCAAATAGGTATGGGAATTACTATTGCTTATAGCTATACTGGCTGTTGATCTCTGAAATTTGGACTACTGTTGCTCCATGATGTATAATTATTTTAGCTACCTCAGTGATTTTAGTGTACTTACAGTGAGCTCATAAAATTGAGATCCAAAGACTCATCTGGGCACATATTTAATTTAATTTGCCAGTTTTTACAACCATTACAACAGAATCAGTAGAAACTCCTTTTAAGCCATTTTCCACAGATGGATACAGTGTGGAAGGCAAGGAGTGTGCAAAACGCCCTTAGTAGTTTTGCCGCTGCTGTAGAGACATCACCTCTTGGATTAGAGGTGGTTGGTATTCATGATGATTCCCTCGAGCACCTGCCGAGATAGCAGTAGTTGATATTCATGATGATTTCCTGGAGTGTCTGCTGAGATACCTGTCTGTAATGTGCTTTCTCACCCCCTTGGAATTGCATGGGGTTGCCAACCTGTTCTATATATAACACGTATATTTATCAAGTATATATGTCTACCGAGTATAACATGAAGTATATTTATATACCAAGGACTAGCAAACTGTAATTGCTGTGGCCAAAATTGTATACTTCCTAGGTTCACGCAA